>NC_142526.1:23018773-23121273 GCF_964205215.1 Stylophora pistillata | reverse complement strand
GCTCTTTTATCTGATGATCACTTTGTCTGCAGTATAGAAGACATGTTTGGCGCCGGTCATGAAACCACAAGCACGACACTGAAATGGGCGATTGCTTTCTTGGTCAATTACCGGGAATACCAAGAGGATACTCAAAAGCAGCTAGATGAAGTACTTGGCGAAAGAAGTCCCTCTCTTAACGATCGCCCAAATTTGCCCCTAGTTCAAGCAGCCATCGTCGAAACGTTACGAGTTGGGAATACAGCTCCCCTAGCTGTGCCTCACCTCACCATCACTGATACGACGCTCTGTGGGTATTTCATTCCCAAAGACACAATCGTGATACCTGACACGGAATCCGTCCATCTCGATCCTGCCTGCTGGGAAAGTCCTACCGTGTTCAACCCTTACCGTCATATTGATGAGCATGGTAAAGCTATCGCCAACCAGGAAAATTTCTACCCCTTTTGGAGCCGGACGTCGCGTTTGTGCAGGAGAGTCACTCGCTAAGGTTGAATTATTTTTGTTGTTATCGTGGATGCTTCAAAAGTTTACTTTTGTCGCCAGTGAAAGTGGCCATCCCCCCAGCTTGAAGGGAATATTTAACACACAACAGTCTCCGGCTCCTTACAATATACGTGCGATAAAGAGGTAGCTAAAAACAAAACGACATGGCAAGGAACGCAAAGGAAGAGTTTAAAAAACGTTTAAAAAACGTTAGTATGCGCACTAAAAATAGATTATAATCAGAAGGGTTTTTTAAGCTCTCGATATGTTTGACTAGCCAGGCGCGTAGAAAGCCGGTCGGGGAAGGTAGGGGAAGTCAAGTACCTTCCGAGAAAAGTTTGTACGCCTAAGCTTAAAGGTAGCTTCGCGCCTGCTAGCAAAGTGGAGTCCAATCATTTCGAACACCCGGGGAATATCACGATTCTCTTGAGAAAAAAAATACATGAATATTTATCACAAAATGACTCACATGTCATAAGAAATTGATTGACCTCTGCATATGCTGCTGTCGACTTCGTATAAACTAAAATTGTTTATCGATAAACGAATCAGTTGATATAGGTGTGATTACCGACTTTCTTTTTCCTGCGCAGTTTAGTTTTGTCGGTCCTGTCTGTGGATCTTTGGATTCGTTACGAAGGATTTATTGGCTCGTCAGCTTTGAAGCCCCTGCATACCTGTGTTTTGTTAATAGTAAAATACTGCTCATCGTACTTATCGTTCGAAATGATTATTTAGTAGTGTCATTCTGAGGTAAAGTCATTTTCGCATGTAGAGTGAAGCTATCAACTGAGGATCTCGATGTTTCGGCTATTACATCGCTAGTCCTCGCCAGGCTTTTTTTTTTTTTTTTGTCTTTTTGTATTATTCGTTGCTCAGACCTTTCAATAACCCGAGATAATCAATAATTTCAATGTTGTAAGACGGATGGATACAGCAGATAGTTTTGTTTTATAATTAAATTGAATACATGAAATGGATTGGATATTTAATAAATGGTCTGTACAAGATTTTCCAAAGTAAGGGAAAGTTAAATAAGCTGTCGAACTCCCATGTTTGCGTAGATATACCCTCAAAATATGAACTGTCAATTTAACGATAAATTGATATACTTTACCGGTGGAAACAACACAAATTGGAAGCACATACATAGTTAAGTCTCTTAGTCAACTACGTCAGCGCTAAGTCCACTATTTTCAATGCCATTTTAAATTAGAGGCGTTTTCATTATGACTCATTATACTGGAGCGTATTCGGGAATGGAGTTTATCCTACAACAACGCTCAGTTGCGGTGGAATGTAAAAAAATAACAAATAAAAGTTTAAACTAATATAATCAAATCTCTTCACACCACTCGCTCGAAGTAAACTGGTGGCTCTATATACTAGATTCTTCAACACCTTTAAGAGAGTCATGAGCATCAGTGTCGACCTCCAATTCTTCTATTGTCGAAGGATTACTTCAAAAAATGGATTTCGCACGTGCTCACTTTCCTTCAGGGTCTGTCGTTGAGTGATATTTAAACCAGAGGCGAGAGACGTAAAATATTTCGATTTTTACACGTTCCTCCCCTGGCACTACACTACAGTTTACAAATCACTGTTGTTGTAACTTAATAACCTCACCTCACCCCGCCTAACGGACCCCAAAAACATCCTCACATCACTCGCCCCCACCCCCACTATCAGCTCCAGTCACGCAGAATTTCTTCAATTCCTTCGATTATGCGTGACAAGAGCAACACTCATAATTGCTACAATGGCGTCGGTGACTTCCACGATATATGACTTCTTCACCATAGGGAATGTTTTTCTACTTTTCTTTTTCCTGCTCATTCTCCATTATCTCATGGTGTTGTACGAGTTCAGGAGCATGCCTCCGGGTCCGCGATTGACGACTATCCCAGTTTTGGGGAACATATTCTCCCTCGACTTCAAAGCAGATTTACTCTCGGACGCTTTCAAAAGGTAAATAAACATTGAATCGCATGGCTCAAGCGGTCTTAGGACTTTTTCGATGAAAAATATAAAAGGATCGCATAGGATCTGCTTCAAAATTTTCTTCAGAAGCGCTATTTTAAAATTATCCTAGTGGAGGTACCACTTTCTAGAACGGGTCTGAAATCTTAACTCATGACGGCATGGACAATTGTTACAAAACAAATAAGACCATAACGACATGGCTTGTACTGATTGTTTGGATTGAAACAGAAATCAGCATCCTTTTAAGAAATCTGGCTAAAAACTACAAGGATTCTTCACAAGTATCACTGATATCTTTTGCAGCAATTTAATGGTTGTACGACGGTAAATGGTCCACTCTGCTTTCGTCAACACGAAATTTAATCTTCAGTTTGAATTTGCATTTTAGATAAGTTGCTTCTCACACCAAGGGGTCACTTCGCTTTATAATAATAATAGTAAAGCATTTATATAGCGCTAAGCTCGACTAGTTCTCCGTAGCTTTACAAAGTTATAGACCAATTAACATAGCAATTAAATTATAAAAAATGCGTCTTTGAATAAGTATGTTTTAAGGTTCTTCTAAGGTGCTTTAGTAGTTCTAGATCTTGGGGCTTTTGCTTTCTTTCTTTATCTTTGAACAAAAACTTAGAGTTACAAATACCCTTTTTTAAAACGCCGATTTTGATGTAAAGACGATTAGTAACCCTTCTGGGAAAGAATGTGTGATCCACCGAAATCAAAAGGATTAGGAAAAGAATTGTGATAAGTACTTCACGATCTACTTCTCTTTCGAGCTTCGGTTCTAAAGGAAGCACGCCAATTATTTAATGTACACAGGCGAAAAATGCATGGAAGCAAACCACAGGTCTCTCTTCGCGGCAGTTGTTTGCTCCTGATTTATGCCCACAGAGGTCACGTTGTGGAAAGAATAAAGAGAGCGTGACCTCCAAGGACGAGCTTCAGCGTTGCCTAACGAGACTGGGAAACAGCCGTGGAATACGAAAAAACGACAATCTTTTTCTCGTTCGTTATCAAAACAACGTGCTTTCTACGATCGTCTGTCAATCAACGCTTATCTTTGGGATGAATGAAAGCAAACAAATATACCGTTTGAAAGGATGACCATGCCTTCCTCTCACGCCTTAGATCATTCTTTCAACAGGTATAACTGTTTCATTCATCCCATTGATCGATTTTCTGCACCTCACCACACAATCCCTAAACGCGTAGTTTCTGTCCTCTCTTGCAGTCTCAGAGACAAGTACGGTAACGTTTTCTCCATAAAACTCGGAAGCCATAAGTTCGTGATGGCCTCATCCTCCGAAGCCGTTCAGGAGATGCTTGTTAAGAAATCAGGGGATTATGCGGGAAGACAACAAACATATTTTCTGGAAAAATTCACGCTTGGTAAGAAAGCTTCATTTTGTAAATCTCTTAGAACCACTTTAAATGCCTTTGAATTTGTAACATTATAGCAGATTAAGGCTGGATCGTGTCCCATCGATCAGACAAAAAGTTGCTCGAAGGTCAATCGGATTAGAAAATCTTTTCGATCTCAAGATAACATCTAATTTTAACTTACACAGGCGGCAAAGATATTGCGCTTGGTAATTATGGCCCAGCTTGGAAGTTTCATCGGAAACTCTTCATTACCGCCCTACGCCAGTATCTTTCCGACGTACCACTGATTGAAAGCCGTGTCTCAACACAGGCAGAGAAGCTTGTGAAGTTCATGGAAGATCAGAGTGGAAAACCTTTCGATCCTGCAGACTGTTTTCAGCACGCTGTTGCTAACGTCATTTGTGGTATAACGTTTGGGGAAGGCTACGACACAACAGACCCAAGGTTGAACAAGTTACTTAAACTTAACGTGGACATTGTAGCGGATACTGAGAGTAATCAGACTATTCTCATGTTGGATTTCTTCCCATTTGCAAGATACTTACCAGTCAAGGCTTATGATAAACTTCTTAAGCCCATGTATGAAATATTCGATATTATCCGCGTATTCCTGAGACAGAAGAAAGAAAATTTTGAAGCAGAAGAACCCGTTAAAGATTTAATCACTGGACTACTGCTCGCCAAACACCGTGCTGAGTTGGAGAGTGATGAAGTGAAGGACGCTTTTCTTTCCGATGACTACTTAGTCAACACTATCGAAGACATGTTTGCTGCTGGCTACGAAACTACAAGCACCACGATGAAATGGGTAATAGCCTTCTTGGTAAACAACCCAAAGTACCAGGAGGATATTCAACACCAGTTGGATGAGGTAGTTGGTGAACGGAATCCCTCTCTCGAAGATCGTCCTAATCTGCCCCTGATTCATGCAATCATCATAGAAACGCTACGGCTTGGAAACGTAGTGCCTCTTGCCGTGCCTCACTTCACACTTACCGACACTACAATGTGTGGCTACCGTGTTCCAAAAGATACGATCGTCTTCGCTGATACAGAATCTGTCCATCTGAATCCCAAGTGTTGGGAAAACCCCACAGAGTTTAATCCTTACCGTCATATCGACGAGAATGGCAAGCTAATCACCAACCAGGGCAATTTCTACCCTTTTGGGGCTGGACGACGGGTCTGTGCAGGCGAACCACTGGCCAAAGTTGAGCTGTTCCTGTTTCTGTCGTGGATGTTCCAGAAGTTTAATTTTGTCCCTGAAGAAGAGGGTCATCCTCCAAGCTTGAAGAGAGAATTTAGCGGCACTCAGTTTCCGTCTCCTTATAAGATCCGCGCTGTCAAAAGGAAATGAGTAGACGGTCTCAACCATCGTTGCTATGAATAAGCCATTTCTTTTACCCGCGATTTTTGTAACAGAGCAGTTTTTTATATACATTATTGTAGCCTTGTATCGCAAAATCTAATATCCTACACAGCTTTGATCTAAACTGAAACTTCATTGCAATTTTATTATTTTTTCGGTAAGTTACTTACAAATATTTTATTGCTGATCTCGCTTTGTTTTGTCGGATCTTAGCTGGGACTGTATGAAGATTTAGGGTGAAACTTTCTAAAGATTTAACATTTTTTAGGAGAATACTTGAAATACAAGCTCTGCTTTACGTGATTCGTTAGTTAGTGTGACTTGGTGGACGATAGACAAAGACTTACTTATAAACAGAAGAATGAGGCAGATGAAGAGCTCTTTCTACACAATCTGAGTCATTCTTTCAAGCGTAGATGTGTTTTAGCGTATTTGTGAGGTAATAAAGACTGTAAACGCAAAACAAAGTGAGAGAGAGCTTCAGAGGGTTAGAGAAAGCAAGAAAGATTCTTTAAACAAACGACAACCATTGTGAAGTTTAAAAAAAAAATGCATGTCATGAAACAAATGTTGCTTGAAGAGAGAGTTGTCCAATACAGTCAAACTGAGTCGATTCGTCTAAGACAGTTTGCGAATCGTCTTACCGGAAGTCGATTTGCGGTTAAGTAGTCTCCTGATTCCGGAAATCTAAATAACCCATCTTTCATGAGATCGAAACGCATATCTGAAGTTGATTTGCAAGACATTTAGGAACTGAAATATTTCGCAAGTGGCTAAGAAGGGGTGAAAGGGGGATTGAAGATGTTGTCGAATCGACTCGCTTCGACACGAATCGAACGACTCATCTCAGTTGAAGTCGACCCGTTAAACCGGAAGTTGATTTGCAAGACACTTTGAAAATATTCTGCAAGTGGCTGCGAAGAGGGGTTGAAATTGTTGTGAAATCGAATCGATTCGACTCGAGGCGAAAGACTCGTTTCAGTTGAAGTCGACCCGTCATAGCGGAAGTCTATTTGCGAGACACTTAGAAAATACTCCACAAATGGCTACGAAGAGAGGTTGAAAATGTTGTCGAATCAAACGACTTATCGAAGTCAGAAGTCGCCCCGTCATACCGGAAGTCGATTTGCAATACACTTGGAAAATATTCTGCAAGTGACTGCGAAGAGGGGTTGAAAATGTCATCGAATCGACTCGAATTGAAGGACTCGTTAAGAATGAAGTCTACAAATCTCACGATTTTCCTAAAGCTTAGCGGAAAACTGTTTGCGTCTTGGAACAGATAATGTCGTGCGGACAAGTATCCGTGCATATTTTCGTAAGAGCGAAGGGCTAACGCTCGAAACGTCAGCTTTTTAACTCTTTACGGTGGCTAATTTACAATTTCAGCTTAGTTGATATGACCAATTAACAATTGGTTCATACTTTAGCGTGCACTATCGAGTTATGGAGCACGTGGGAAGTTTGGAGAGCACGAAAGAAGCGTAAGAGTTGCCCGAGGCAATAGCCGAGGGCAACTCTAGCTTCTTGAGTGGTCTCCAAACTTCCCACGTGCTCCATAACTCAATAGCATACAGCTAAAGGCATGAACCCATTGTTTTATAACATAGCCGGTGGAATTGTGCATCAATTCCGTCGCGAAAAATGGACAACAATATCAGAAGTGATTGTTCCCGGTAAGCGAAATATCAAGCAAAATAGAAATTGGTTTTATTTCAAATTTTCTGTTGAAAGCTCGAGTTTTATTTTACTGCAGTTTAAATACAAAATTCTTTATTTTTTTGTCATTTGTTTGCTTTTACCAGAGTGTCTTTCTGTCAAAATTTGTTGCATTTCACCCTCGGACAGTGGAGCGAATCGTGATGGCGCTGATGCCGAGTCTCCTTTTCCGTTGATTTTCTCTTTTTCTGCCTCATTTAAGAACTCTAACCCAAGGGAAAAGGTCGGAAAATTGTCTTCGTTTTGGGACTGGTGGGCTGAGTCTCTATTTGTATCCATTATTGTCGCGAAATATATTATTTTTTCCCGCGCTAACAATGGCCGCTCGCGCGAAAAAAAAAAAAAAAAAATCTGGCGAAGCGATTTGCTCACGCTACCAGCGTGCACTGCTCGACTCCGGATCGAGTGGTCCGGGTTCGTGTCCCGACCGGGACATTGTGTTGTGTTCTTAGGTAAGACACTTTACTCTTACAGTGCCTCTCTTCACCCTGGTCTATAAATGGGTACCGGCAATTTAATGCTGGGGGTAACCCTGCGATGGACTAGCATCCCATCCAGGGGGGAGCAGAAATACTACTAGTCGCTTCATGCTACAGAAACCGGAGTTAAGCACCGGCCTAATGGGCCACTAGGCTCGTAAACAGACTTTACCTTTACTTTACCAGCGTGCACTATCTGGATTTTGAGCACGCTTACGTATAATGAATTTGATTACGCGGCTCTGCTAGCTATGTTATAACTGAAGTTTTCTCTCCATAGCCAATCACATCCCCATGGTAAGGAAAGTCCTTAAAAGTCTGAATTTTATGTTCCTTGGTTATCCATCCTCGATTTTTCGATTTGGAAAGCTTATGAAATTACTATCAAAAAACTCATGTGTTTGTAATACTGGAACTAGGAAAATTCACTCTTTGATTTTATCCTCGCCGCAATACAACGATAATGAATAAAAGGGGTAAGTTTCTTCAGAAACTATGGTGCTTCGTCGGTGAGGGGGGGGGGGGGGTTATAACAGGGTGATTATGGTATTATCAACTGAGTTGATAATGTAAATGGCCACCGTAAAGAGTTTCAAAGCTGACTTTTCGAGCGTTAGCTCATCGTCAATCCACTCTGAAGAAGGGTTAATGCTCGAAACGTCAGCTTTGAAACTCTTTACTCTTTGACAGTGCTCATTTACATTATCAACTGCGTTGATAAAATCATAATTACCTTGTTATATCTATCACTCCTTCGCCATTGGCAGAATAACCCAAAACCGGTGACGATTTTCATTGCGATACAAGAGGGCTAGCTATATAGCTACGAACTAAAATTTCAAAATCATCGGAACTATTTCCTTCGACTAATATGGATGTGAGACAAAATGCGCTATCTTCCACCCAACCCATAATAATAATAATAATAATAATAATAGTTTAATATTTGTAGTGCGCAAATTCCATTTACGTATGATCAAATGCGCATAAAGATAACAGAAAGACAACAGGCAGACTGGTCTGCGAAATAAAGGGGGGAAGTTTCTAAAGAAACTGTGGTGTGGCGTTGGTGGGGAAGTAAAACAAGGTAACTATGGTTTCATCAACTGTATTGATAATGTAACTTGACGACCGCAAAGAATTTCAAGGCTGACGTTTCGAGCGTTAGACCTTCGTCAGAGGGGTTAACGCGCGAAACGTCTGCTTTGAAACTCTCAAAGGTGCTCAATTTACATCATTGACTGAGTTGACAAAACCATAATTACCTTGGTCTACGGAATTATTTTGTTTCGCCTCAATGCGTATAAAGTTATATCCGATTGATATGCGCAAGAAAATCGATTTATATAAACGTCCAAGATCACAACCTTTTTCGGTAATTCCATATTCAAGGAGAACGGGATCGAAAATTGACCTGTTTAGCGTGCCTTACTAGCTCCATTAATGAATAATTAGTTAAATCCATTTGTAACGCAGAAGTCACACTTTAAATAGCAGGAGGATTATGCTCTCTTCTACAGAGCAGCGTTTTTGTCTTGTGATGTCAAGAGTAAGGACTATAAAATGTGCTGACGCACCGGTTGATGACGCAAGCTTAAAGCAGCTTCGCTTTGCTATTGTGAAAATATCGCTATTGTGGAAAACTCTGCAGTTCACTTTCGTTTCAAAGCCCTTATCTTGTAAGGAACAGGAAACTGTGTAAAGAAGTAAAGTCCCTCTAACTTGGGAAGACGGCCATCTTCTTCAGGAAAAAAACTAAACTTCTGCAGCAACAAAGACAGAAACAACAAGAGCTCAGCTTTTGCCAGTGGTTCGCCAGCAGAACCTTCTTCCTGCTCCAAAAGGGTAGAAATTACCTTGGTTCGTGATCAGCTGACCTGCATCGTCAATATGACGGTGGGGGTTGAACTCGGAGGGGTTTTCCCAGCAGTTTGGGATCCATGTGAACGGATTCTGTGTCTGCAAACACAATGGTATCTTTAGGCACACGGTAGCCACACAGTGTCGTATCAGTCACAGTGAGATGAGGCAAGGCAAGAGGAACAATATTTCTAACTCTCAGTGTCTCAATGATGAAAGCATTGATTAAGGGCAGGTTCTGGCGGTCGTTAAGAGAGGGACTCCGTTCACCGACAACTTCATCTAGCTAGTGTTGAATGTCATTTTGGTATTTTGGATAGTTGACCAAAAATGCTATTGCCCATCTCACTGTGGTACTTGTGGTTTCGTAACCAGCCCCAAACATATCCCCGATGGTGTTGACGAAGTAATCATCGGTGAAAAAAGCTGAGTTGTCTTCTTTGCTTTCGCGTTCAGCTTCATGTTTGGCGTGTAGGAGACCCGAGATTAAATATTTTACTGGTTGCTTAGGATCGAAATTATCTTTCCGCTCCTTGAGAAAAAAGCGAATGATTTCATACATTCCGAGAAAAAGCTGAATAAAACGGTCATGTGCTTTGGTGGGAAGGTATCAAGCCAGAGGGAAGAAATCTAAGATTCGCACCCATTGAGCATTTGCATGGTCCTCTATGAAATTTACGTTCAGTTTTAAGAGCCTGTTCAATCGTGGGTTGGTGGTATCGTACCCTTCACCGAACGTTATGCCACAGACGACTTCAGCAACTGTATGCTAAAAGCAGCCCTTGAGGTTTAAAGGCTGCCCGTCGTGCCCTTCCATAAACTTCATCATCTTCTCAGCAGGTTTTAAGACCCGGCTCTCTATTAGTGAAATGTCGGGAAGGTAATGGCGCAGAGCTGTCGTGAAGAGTTTGCGATGAATCTTCCAAGCTGGGGCACAGTTACCAAACATTATATTCTTTAATGCCGCCTATAATTCAATTTTTCAGGTGTTGTAAATGTAAAAAATTAATTGATCTGAGACTCTAAAGAAATAACAGCTCTATGCCGTTACCACCCATTTTTCGTGGCTTATATTCTGTACACCTCAAAATCGGCTTCAATGTTGGTCTTGGTTGTTGTTGTTGTTGTTGTTTTTTTTTACCAAAGTCTTAAAAGCAGCTGATGACTGGAATGACAAGCTATATTTAAAAAACAAATAACGAAATGTAGCTTTGTAGCTAAGTTGGCATGAGTGCCTTCCTAGTATCATAGAGGTAAGAGTTCCAATCCCGTCGAAATGAAATTTTATTTTAGACTCACTTTCCCGATAATTACTGCACTTGCAGTTAACTACAAGGAGCATGTCGGTTTTTGTTATCATTTACTTGTCAAGCTACATTTAGATGTAAAAAGCCATTTTCTTGGGAAAATGTTATACTGATCATGAGGAGCTTACCTAGAGTTACTTCATAAATAGAGTAAGTTTGCCGTCTTCCTACAAAATCAGCAGATTTCTTGACAAGCATTTCATAGACGCCCTCGGCAGACGACGCCCTTACCAGCTTGAAGCTTCCAAGTTTTAAGGAGAAAACACGACCGTGTTTTTCTTCAGACTACAATACAAACAAAATACAATTTGAAAATGTTTTCTTTGAAACACAATGTCGGAAATTCTAATAGAAATGGACTTGGACGTCATTTTAGCTGCTACAGGTTGTAGTTCCTGGCATTCTCACCACCTCGGCGAAGTTCTCTGAGACTTTTTTTTTTACAGTAAACTTTTCTTCGCTAAGTATCAGTCAATGATTCCGTTTCTGATATGATCGTTTTACAAGAGCAGCTAAAAAAATGCTTCGAAGTGGCTCACTCTCACCAAACTTTTAATTTCGCAAAGTTAATTAGCAATAATTTTTTGGGTAAATAATTTTTGGAGTGAAATTTTAATAATTTAAATAATTTTTTGTAGTAGACATTGTGTCACTTATTACGAAAACCGCAAACCAAAGTTGTTGGAATACACGAAGTGATCGGAGGAAAGCATTTAAAATTGAATTCGTTTAAAACACGTCAGTTAACGCATGAAGGGCCACCAGTAGTAGTAGTAGTGGTAGTAGTGGTAGTAGTGGTAGTAGTGGTAGTAGTAGTAGTGGTATTGTGGAATTCACGAAATTTTCGCACAGATAGTTGCAGCTTAAAATTATTACACAGTAATCCGCTTTTCAACCCCGCCTATTACTTCAATTTTATATCTTTTTCCCTAGTTAAGTTGACCATTTCGCCCTTTCCCCCCAAAATCATCGTTGTATCGTGATTCCATGAACTTTTAACCAACATTGAATGGGGTACGGGGGGGTCTGTTAATGATTTAGAGTGTGGTACAAACAGGACTGGTATTCTTCACATAAATAGAACTCTTCAATCCTGATGTCTCAACTAATTTTGACGCTGATTGTAAGTCTTACACGTACGAGTAACTGAGTCAGTTTTCGATTAATGAAATGTCGGGATTTCTCTCATGTTTAAAATTGATTTAATGACACGCTATAGCGGGAACGTTGTCTCATAGATGTTACTTAGCAATCCACCTTGCGCCAAACTTTTCACTAACTTTTGGAAAGCTTGAGTGAGTTTTTCCGCGTTTAAGTCAAGGGAAAGAACATTTCCCACAACAGGGAGCGTGGCTAGCCGCGGGCCTGGAGGCATGTCACTAAAATCGTACAGAACAATCAGGTAATGCAACAAGAGTAGGAAGAGGAACACAAAAATTAATATTTTCGAGACTGAGAGAAGCGCAAATGGAGGCCACCCACGACGCCATGACTTATTGTCCTAAACTCTCTGTGGAAAAAGATGATCTGTTTTATACACTACCTGTTACGTAATTAAACCACCAACCAAACATTTTCTCACGTAGTGTGACCTTGCACTTACTGAGTCATGACGTCAATAGGTGCAAACATATCGTCAACCTTGGTTCGTGTAGAAGCTTTCACTGGATTGTGTGGTGAGGTCAGTTTATGGGGGCACTACAGCTGTGCCAATATGAATTGAAAGATCTACGTCTCACTTTGTAAACGGTCTGTTCGCCTTTCCATGTAACTTTCATCTTCACAAAAATAAGGTGAATCTTTCCTTTTATGCTTGATTATCACACATTACGTAATCAGGGAAGTACGTCAGTGATCCATGATTGCCTGCACGTACATCCGTCAGGAAAAAAAAGCAGTTAGTCATGCAGGTCTGTCTTTCAAGGAGAAAATTGTGCACGCAGAGAGACACTGTCGTGGCATGCCCCAGGTGTACTTACGCTTTAAAATTTATAGGCATTACTTCGACACGTTTTTCCTCACGTACGAATAGCATAGGTAGGAATAGCAAACTCCTTAGAGTTGGAGATGTAAAGCCATCTAATATATCTTGCAGCTCACGAAAGTGAATACAATTCACGTGCTCATTAATGTCACGACACCCTTATTATGTAACACATTGAGGCATACAAGTGATCCTTAATTTCATAACCTTTCTCTTTCGCTGTCTTTAACCACAAGAAAAGTTTTGGTGATTGGTCATTTTTACCGTTGAAAAACGCCAACAACAAAATTAAAGAGTAAGAGAAAATGTGAAGTAAAGCAAGATGATCCTGCAATCCTCTCGTTTAAAGTTGTTTTATTTTACGAGAATTGTTACTGTTGCGGGTTACACGGCATCATCATGTCACGCAACCAATAATTTCAATCTTTTTTTCTTTGAAAAGAAAGGGTTATTCTGAAGATGCACTATCCACTGTTGCTGGAAACTTCCAAAAATACCATGATCTAACATGAAGTCAATAAAACAGCGATATTTCTTTTTACAATAACATAGAGTCGCAGAGGAGAAGTGGCTTAGGCATAACTAACTTGTTTGCCAACCAAGGTTAAGCAGACCGGAAAGGAATCTACTCCTGATACACTCTGCCACGTAGTTTATTTACCGAACTTGTTACTAACTCTATCCAGTGCTTTGACACCATTTAGCTATTCGCCAGATTCTCTCCTAATGGTCTTGAACGAAAAGACATGACGATTAAACCTTGTTTGTACACAAAACAAACATGTCGCGCTAGCTGCCGCTTGGGATATAAACTTTGACCCGATTTGGAAAAAACGGTTATTAGGAAGCTATTGATTATAGTTTTAATTAAAGCATCTTCATGTAGATAACACTAAAGTAGGACAAAACACGTCCATCGAGCTCTGGACTTGCTACGAGACAATAAAATACAAATATAGAATACTTCATGAAAAAGTCTGTCCGTAAGGAATTTACGCACGAGTTGGTTAACGCGGAGAACGTGTGAGATTTCTGATACAAACGGAAGAGTCCTGGTTGACTTTCGGCCTCTTCGACCAGCTTGCGAATGAACGCTTATTTTGCACCTTTTCAGTGGGTAAATCTTTGTCAGCAAACTTGTGGTAGATTTATGTTCCTAAGATACTCGGAAAATGTTAAAATCAGCTTGATCGTACTGTTTTTCATAAAATCATTAATAGGAGAGCCATTATGATAATTGGGTAACAAAAAACCTTTGAGATTGTTGTAGAGCTCTCCGCAACGCGAACGATAGAGGTGGAAATAAAGCACAAATAAAATACACCTTCGAAAATTGGAAAACGACTACAGGAAGTTCAAAGAATTAAACTAAATGCGAGCTAATAATATTAATAACGGGATCAAACAAGGTGCTTCTACACTGATACATTTGCTTAGGACTCACCATTACAAATGTAAAAAATATCCGATTCCGAGTGCAAAGAATGGTATACGAGGTGTGTTGTAAAAAAGAGAACCACTTAAAAAATGTCCTCCGAGCCTTTTCTTCGAGGGCCAACACTACGTCAAAATGCATGTCATTTTCGTTTGATAGCGCGTATCTTGTAAGGAGCTGGAAATTGTACAAAGCCATACAAGCCTTTCAGCTTGGGCGGACACCCATCTTCTTCAGCAACGAAGGTGAATTTCTGAAACAGCCACGAAATGAACAGGAACAACTGGACTTTAGCCATGGGTTCGCCAGCACAGAACCGTCGTCCCGCTCCGAATGGGAAGTAGTTACCTTGATTTGTGATCAGCTTTCCTTCATCGTCAAGGTGACGGTAAGGGTTGAACTCAGTCGGGTTTTCCCAGCATTTGGGATCCAGGTGAACCGACTCAATATTAGGAAGCACTATCGTACCTTTAGGGACGCGGAAGCCGCAGAGAGTTGTATCATTCAAGGTAGAATGGGGCGCTGCAAGCGGAGCCACGTTTCCAAGACGAAGCGTTTCTATGATGGTGGCGTGGATTAGGGGCAGATTGGGTCGATCATTCAATGACGGTGTCTGGTCACCAACTACCTCATCTAACTGTCGTTGAATATCCTCTTGATATTTTGGGTAATTTACCAACATGGCTATTGCCCACTTCATAATGGTACTTGTAGTTTCGTAGCCAGCGAAGAACATGTTTTCTACTGTGTTAACAAAGTAATCCTCCGATAAGTAAGCGCACTTTTCCGAGTCATTTTCGCGTTCGGCTTCTTTTTTGGCGAGAATGAGACCCGAGATCAAGTCTTGAATGGGTTGCTCAGGATCAAAATCTTTCTCTCGCTCTCGCAAGAATATGCGAATGATATCGAACATTTTGTAGAAAGGCTGAATGAATCGATCGTAAGCCTTAATAGGTAGGTACTGTGTTACAGGGAAAAAATCCAATATCTTAACGAGCTGTGCAGTTTCGTGGTCTGACACAAAATCAACGTTAAGCTTCAGGAGCCTGCTCAAATTTGGATCGGTGGTGTCGTATCCTTCTCCGAAGGTGATGCCACAGATAACGTCAGCAACGGTTCGATTTAAGCTTTCTGAGGGATCAAAAGGCTTTCCTTTTAGCGTTTCTATATATTTTGTCAGTTTCTCTGCCTGTGTTAGTACTCGGCTTTCAATCAGAGGAATATCTGACAAGTATTGGCGTAAGGCTGTTGTGAAGAGTTTGCGATGAAGCTTCCAGCTTGGGCCATAGTGAGTTAACAAGACATCTTTCCCTCCTGTAAGAGAAAAAAGAGAAGATTTCATTCAACTGCAACTGCTTCACCCAAAAGGGTAGCTATACGGTCGTTAACTATTTTTTGCAAAGAGGAGATTACCTCCAGTTTATCTGGGTCAAATAGTCAATTAATATCCAGAAGGTAAATGTTCCAGTGACGAAGAGATATGGATACAATGCTAGCGGCGTTGTGCCCCTAGCTTGTAAGAGGGAAAGGTTAACTTAAAAAAAAAAACATTAAAGATGGAAGCGATAGCTCCCAGTTGTGCGAAAAACAGCCAGGTTCCAGAGTTAAGAAGTTCACATAGAAGAAACTTTTCAATTATTCACGGTAAAAAATAAGGTACCTCTGAGCACTTCTGCAAAGCAGTATAACAAAAATATAATTTACGTATATGTGCACGATCCTTCGCAGTAATAGTGCTTTACTGCGAAGGATCGTGCACATATACGTTTCATAACCGCAGTTCATATATATGTATTTAAAAATATAATTATTATTTCTTTACACTACCATTTTTCCAAAGGAAATACCCAATAACGCAAAATAAAGAATGAAACAATAAAAAGGGTGTCATAATATTGTCGCAATACTTTTAATAACATTGTTAACTGATAATGACGCCAGAATAATTTAAATCTCGAGTTTTAGTGTGGTTGTTGAAAAGACTCAAGTCTATTGCCTATCGCCTTAATTAAGAAAGAGGCTTGACTGGGGCAAAAGAGAGATAATTTTATAATGTTGCGGTACACTTGCGCATTAATTAATTTGGCTTTCTTGAAGCATAAAATTAATGCAAGAGCACTTACCAAGATTTATTGAATACAAAGCATAGGTCTGCTGTCTTCCTGCATAATCCGCGGATTTTGTAACAAGCATTTCATAAACTGCCTCTGGAGATGCCGCCATTACAACCTTATAGCTTCCAAGTTTTAGGGAGAAAACCCGGCCGTATTTCTCCTCCAATCTACGATATTACAAGAGTAGTTTCGAAACTTTAGCTTGATTTAACGAGAAACGAAAATGATTGGGATTAATTCACCATTGGGGTATTCCGAAACAAATACAAAGAAAGGAACAAGGACAAAGAGCGGTGTTCCTGAGAAAAATGCTAGTTGACTGAGTAGGGTAGGGTCGGATTGGTAAAATGTTTGACTCTCGATCATGGCGTCAGTTCATGTCAGACCGAAAAGAGGGCTCGCTCTCAAAGTCAATTGGTATATCTTTGTGAGAAGTTTAAGAAAATTAATTTTAGATCGGGAGCTCGGACTTTACTGCATATCACAACCCTCTGATGAAGGCACAATGTTTATTCGAAGTAGTCGAATTTCCGACAAAGTTGATACATAATGCCGTGCCGCAACCAGTCGATCCCATCGCCTGAAGAAGACTCGCAGTAAGCAGTCGAAACGTCGCGTTCTACATTTAATGACTAAAATCTGCTATTTGCCGACACAAACCTTAAATTTCTTGAAACAGTGGTGAATGTGGAACTAATGAATGTTTATGATTGGCTAGCCTCAAATGAACTCTCTTTAAATGTGAAGAAAACCAATTTTGTCATCTTCCATCCCAGCCAGAAACGACTTAATTGCAAAGTTAATCTAAAAATATATGATAATAATAGAAAACATTTCATTTGCCTGGAGCGTAAAGACTAAGTGAAATATTTAGGTGTACTTATTGACAGTAACCTTACCTGGAAACATCATATCAGTCACATTGCATCAAAATAAGTAAAGGCATCGGTTCAATTTGTAGGCTAAGGCATCTTGTACCATATTCGACATTACTAAATATATAAAGATCTCTCATTTATCCTTATTTATCATGTGGCCTTGTCGCTTGGGGCCAAGCAGCTAAGTCTCATATGGAAAAATATTGATACTCCAGAAAAGGGTTTTGCGATTAATGGACTTTGCCAACTATAATTCACACGCCATTCCTTATTTTATATCGGCTAATATTATGCCAATTAACATGTTTTACGTTAAACTCTCTTCTCTCTTGATACATGATGTCCATAACAATTTAACCCCCCCTAATCTTTCTGGTTTGTTCACTCTTTCCCACCAAATACACAATCATAATACCCGATCTTCATCTGCTGGTAACTATTACATAAACTGTTCTAGACTAAATCAACATAAAAACTCATTCTCAAGGATTGGTTGTAAACTTGGAATAACATCCCAGGAAACTTAAGGAATCTTCTAAAACATATTTTCAAGAAAAAGATAACAACAATATTATTTCAAAATCTTCAAGTTCAGGATAGTTATGTTGACGTAGAACGAATAATCAATGATGTGTCGAAAGTTAAATCTAGTTAATAGTAGTGTATAACTTATGTATTTTTCTATTTATTGTCATGTGTTTCTGTTTCTGTATTTTTATCTCATACTGTCATTTGTGCTTCACTGATTTAATATTTAATTCCTCTTTCTTGTATATTTATTGAATCTTTTGTTCAGCCGAATTTTATTTTAGATGTTTTAGCGTCCACACACTACCCGCCGAGACTAGCTCTGCTATTTGTGGGTAGTGCGTCATTAAGCTAAGTGTTAAGTGATGTCAAGTGTTATGTTATGTCACTTTGTCGTGAAACAGCAGAACAAATCTATATTATCATCCAGCTACCACGATGAACAACAACCTATTTCAGAATAAGTTTGACATATATTTAAATTTCACCCAGAATTCATCGATCAGATACCTAAAGTCACTGAAAGTCGAACACTGATTGACAGCTGTGATTCTGCTCCCTTTGGGGAAATAATTCAGGTAGTAAGCAATGAACCGATTTAGCATTGTAAGATTAGTATGAGTCAAACGCAAGACACTGACTTGAGGTTACTAAAGCGAACATTCTTAATGCTCGGATTTACTGAAAGCCATAACAACAATTGTTGCCCGCTGATCCAAAGTTTAGTAACACCCCCACTAAAGCGGATATTCTTAAGGCTCAACTGAGTCACGTAACGAAAAAAAAGCGTGACCCTGAACGTTTACTTGAAGAGGGAATTATTAACACTCATTATTCCGACAACCTGACCTTCAGCGCGTATTTTGTTGAAAAAATACTGACATGACAACCATTTCTCGGCAGAAACAGTGAGAAATATGCGTGAGAGCAGAGCAGCCAAATCACAATTCCCGTAAAAGGTGTTAATGGAGAACAATTGTTTAGACAGCCTTGACTAATCTGTTCAAGGTACTCCCAATATCTCTTGTGATGAAAATATTTTAAAAATTAAAATTGTGCTCACGATTCACTGAATCACATTTCAGTGTTATATAACGAGAGAAAACTAGCCACCCAAAATCTACCAACGGCAACGAGAATGCCCATCTGACAGAAACATAATCCTTGGTTCCGCGATTAATTTTAAGCGATGACATTTTAAGTATACGGACTTCACGCAATGCACGAAAAATAAACATATTTTGTTACGCAGGATCTCGAATAATTAATTCGAAATTCGTCTAGCTGGGAGTATACAATTCTAAATCAAATGTTGTAACTTCTCTCCATGCGTTAGTTTCGGAAAAAGTAAACAGACAAGGTTAAAAAGTAAAGGGAGAGCGGCCACTGTAGCTTCCAATAATACGGGCGTCTTTGTTAAATCGCCCCGGATTAATTAAACCTTGAACGATTGATTCCCAACAAAAGATTGTAAAATAATCTCTTGATTCGCAATCATTATTTTTTCAACTATCAGTCATGTCATTTGAGAGCAGACAGGTATTACTGACTTGGGAGAAAGCCTTGTTACACTGTTTAAGTGTCACTTACCCTTTAATAGCATCCGTAAATTTCTCTGCCTTCAAATCCAAGGAGAGTATGTTCCCCAGAACTGGAAGCGTCGTCAAGCGCGGTCCTGGCGGCATGTTCCTAAACTCACACACCACCATCAAATAATGTATCAAAAGGAGCAGAAGTAACAGTAGAAGAACATTTCCGAAGGTGAGAGATTCGAAAATCGACGCTGTTGATACGGAGGCCATGACGAGAAATTTCCGTGATGGACTGGTATTGCAATTATCGTAACGCAACCTTATATTAGGCGACCGGGTTTCTTCTATGTAATTATTAAAGATATTACTTGTTTTGTTTTGTTTCTTTTAATTTATATCTAACGATAAAAATTGTTTTTAGCTCAAAAGCTTGAGCTGCCCGAGCATCCTACATAATATGGTGTCGTCATCGTTCTCTCCGTTGTAAAGGCTACCACTCCGCGATGTTTTTTACCCATTGAGGTAATGTGGCACTTCTGCACCTGTCTCGTTCCCAGGTACCATCGGCTGACGGGAACCTCGCGCTAACCAATATAGCCGCACAAAATTGCGACGGCGGAGCATAACATTTGCTAACTGCTGCCTTTATTGTGCTACTAACACGCACCATAATGCGTTCTGCAAAGTGGGAAAACTGAAATAAGATCCCACGTATATATTTTAAGACGTGAGATGCACAGCGTTTTGGAAAACTTAGTCAGACTGTTTTTCATTGAAGATCATGGGAACCATCGCAAAGATCGCGAATGTCACCTGAAAGTTTCAAGTTGACCAAATTGTTGGCCCAACTTGAAACTTGAAATTCGTAGGCAGAATACCAAGATGCAGAACAACGTCTGAAACCTTTAAGGGTTTCTCGTGGCACTCAATGGAACAGACAGTCACTAGCAAATTTTTAAACATCCTTCTTGAGGCTCCTTTTGTTTTTGCGGTTAAAATTTTTATTTCTGTTAGAGTTTGAAAAAAAAGGGTTTTCTTTTTAAATTATTGACAAATATAAGATCACGACTATTGACAAATATCAAAGGAAATGTGAAATCTTGCTTTCTAAAGGAGTTTCCTGGGAAAACAAGCACATACATTTACAGGGCCATCTAAGCGATTAGGTTTGCAAATCAGTTTTGTCTGACAAAACATTTGATACAAGCAGATCGTGGCTTCGTAAACAGATGCACACTAACCAAGGCGTGATGATATCCAAATAATAATAATAATAATAATAATAATAATAATAATAACAATAATAATAATTGTTTTCTCATTCGATCACCGAGTTTGTTTTCAATATTTTGGAGGAAGCGGCAACGCGCACTGCTGCCAGAAATCAAATGGTTTCCTTCTCAGTTAAATAATTTATTCTGTCGACTTTAAATTGTACTTACAGTCAACTGTAAATTAACAAAATGTATGCCTTCAAATGGCTGAAACTTCCGGGAACAAGTTCTCATTCTTCAAGGATTTGAAATCCGAAAAAAAAAGGGAAAATGTATTCATTGATGAATTAGCTTTAACACAATCTCTGAAAGTTCACTTTAAAAGTTGAAAGTGCAGTTGTAAAAATTATTAACTGTCTGCTGCGTGTTCGATTGCTGATACTTAGCTCATTTAGAATACGCTCTTCCTGAGAGGCTGTGAGAAGTGGTTGCGGTGCACTCTCAGCTACAGGAATCGAAGAGGTTGCCGTAGCTCGGGGAAGCGATCGCGATCTGCCATTTCACACAAGAGCGACCACAAGAGCGACCACAAGAGCGACCTCAAGAGCGTGGTTACTACTGCGCATGAGCAGAATATTATTTGCAGCAAAAACCGAGTTAGACTGTAGTACGCATGAGCAGACCATTATTTGTAGGCAGTTATTTTCAGGTCACATGGTGGGCTCCTAGCCAATGAAAATGGGGGAAAATCCATCGAATGATACTATCTTTCAATACTATCAAAGCTTGTGGGGTCGTGTGAAAATAATTACAATATGAAACTGTATTAAAATAGAGATAACATTACTTACAAAACACAACTACCACGGTGAAAATTAAAAAAATATTCAATAACTTTCTAAAAAAAAAATATATTAAATGAGTTCACGTATTTACATCTGAATTTATAAACTGACTACAGCAATTAAGGTACAGAGTATTTAGAAGCATTTAAAATCTCGGTGGTGCCTGGGCAGCGACTGAACTGACTGTGCGTTAAAATCAAGTTCCTCAAAATAAAAGTCCTTCTTCACTACGACAAAAATCAGTAAACTGGCCCATTAAATGAGACGAGACAGCGTTTGAAAGAATAGTGCCTCTATAGCTAATAGAGTTTTTAAGAAACTGCGAGTGAAAACGCGGGACGATTATCTTATTGCTCCTTCTGAATTTGTACAAAGTGCAAGGTTTATTCGTCAAGTATGAAAGAGATGCAGGTGCTTCACCTGAAGTGAAGTGAAAACCTTTATTTAACTTCGAATTACAGATAGCAAACAACTATGCTAACGTCTTCGAAGATAAGAAATAAAATTTAAATGGACCAAACAATTATGTGTAGATATAAGATATTAACATTTTTAAGCTAGATAACAGAAAGAACAACAATCACGATTAAATTGAATTCG
The DNA here is from genome assembly GCF_964205215.1 of Stylophora pistillata. Classification (NCBI taxonomy): domain Eukaryota; kingdom Metazoa; phylum Cnidaria; class Anthozoa; order Scleractinia; family Pocilloporidae; genus Stylophora; species Stylophora pistillata. The sequence continues at coordinate 23,099,557 of NC_142526.1, read as the reverse complement.
ATTTACAGCTAGTTTAAATGCCTTCGTCGTAGGAGCGGTTCTAAGTGAGTTTGGTAACGAGTTCCAGAGTTTGCAGGCTGAATAACGGAAAGAATGTAAGCCATAGTTAGTAGTATTAACCCTGGGGACATTAAGAGGACGTTTGCCACGTAGGTTGTAAGAAATATCTCTTTCATTGAGTAGATTCTTTATAAATACAGGGGTGTTACCATTAAGGGCTCGATAAGTAAGAGTCAACATATCATGTATTCTACGGTCTTGTAAACAGGGCTGATTAATGTAATCCAATAATCTATCATAAGTGTTGTGAAAGTCATTGAAGACAAAACGGAGACATCTCTCATTAATTTTCTCCAGTTTATCAGAATTCTTTTCGCGGCAATGATTCCAGATGATAGAACAATAATTAAGATGTGATAATATAAATGCTTCATAGAGACGTTTCTTAACACCAGTTGGTATTAGACATTTATGTCGTTTAAGCACGTGGAGTTAATTACTGACTTTATGAACTTAATCCGCTACATGTTCATGAAAATTAAGTGCATTGTCAATCGTTACACCCAGGAGTTTCATGGAGGAACATAACTGCAGGTTCCTACTATCGAGTTGTAATGGAAGATCTTCACTATTAGATCCATCCCACATCGAGAGACATTTGTCGACATTAAGACTCATGCCATTAGACTGAAACCACTCAGAGGCAGATTGAAGATCAGCCTGCATTGAATGTTGAATTGTGACAGGATCTCGGCCACGAGTAAAAAGTTGTGTATCATCAGCAGAAGTGTTGATTTCAGAACTGCGTGAGATGTACACAAGGTCGTTTATAAAAATGTTAAATAGTAGTGGTCCAAGTACAGACCCTTGTGGAACACCTTTATTAATCCTTGTCCAGTCGGAAAACGTATCCCCAATTTTGACTCTCTGAAATCGTTCGGTCAGATAGCTTCTTAACAGTAGTCAGCTATCGTTAGATAAAGCATAAGACTTAAGCGTGGCTAATAGGAGTTCGTGTGGAAGACAATCAAAAGCCTTTGTCAAGTCAATACCCACAATGGCAGCGATGAACTTGTTGTCACAAGCAATTCTCAATTCCTCCAAAATAGGCAGCAGGGCAGTCTGACAACTGTAATTCCGACGGTAAGCGCACAGATATGGCGATAATTTATCCTCAAAAAATTTACAGAGTTGTTGTGATAGAATACGCTCCATAATGTTGTTAAACACGCTATGGAATAGTTTAATTAATTGAAGTTTAGAATAAAAGGTTAAAGTGGTCCAATTCGAGTGTCGGTATACTTCGTCAGTAAGCATATCGCGAGGTAAGTTATATATTATTCTAGCTGCCCTTCGGTGAAGTATTTCCAAAGATCGCAGAAGGTCCGCATTTGGACAGCCGCCTCAAACGACCACTCCATATAAAACGGATGGCAATGTTATCTTAAAGTAAAAGTCCAATAGGGCGTTTCGGCTCAAAAACGAACTCCTTTTCAAAAGGTTCAGTTTGCTAACAAAGTTCTTTTTTTACATCTGTGAGATGGTGTACCCAGGAAAGCATGTCGTCGGAAATAATGCCTAAAAGATGAGTATGTTTTACCCACTCGATTCGTCCCTCTCCAATAGTCACAGAAATTAGCGGCCCGATGTGCTACTTTCACATCAAAAGCATGGCTTCGTACTTAGCCGAGTGAGGGGTTAAAGAGTTCTCCAGGCACCAGCTGTTCAGTTCAGATAAAGCTCTATTTAAAGAAGTGACAGTGCTATCGACAGTGTCTCCAATGCAATAAACGGTGGTGTCATCCGCGTACAAAAAGATAGAGCCGGAGGTGATAGCACTTGGAAGGTCATTGGTGTACAAAGCGAACAACGTGGGGCTCAGAACTGACCCTTGGGGAATCCCGCAGGTAACGTTTAGCACAGTTGAGTGGTGGTCATTTACTACCGAAAATTGAGTTCTGTCGGTTAGATAGGCAGTCAGCCATGATAGTAGGGAACCTTGACTCCGAATTGAGAATTCAACTTATGCAGTAGGATAGCGTGAGATACAAAGTCAAAAGCTTTTTTAAGTCAACAAACGCCACAGCAACGACTTTGTTGGCATCTGTTGCTGTTCTCCAGATTTCCGCGAGATGTACCAGCAATAGTTCAGTAGAGTGTCCCTCGCGGTAGGCCCACTGTTTATCTGTGACCAGATTATTTTGGTTAAACATGTCGAACGACTGTATCAGAGACACAAGATTCCATAATCTTGCTAGGAACACTCAGAAGCGATTACAGCGGTTTCAGCCATGGCGGTAGGACATGTCTTGACTTTCTTAATAATTTTGTTAAGTTTGTTGCTCCTATCTTTGTACTCCGCTAATTCAGACTCTCCTAAGCACTTTCGGAATGCTGAAGCGGGCCTTGGGGACAATATTCTTCTGATTTTTAACATCTTGCTGCAAAAATTTAAACCGAGATTGCTGGCAGACCTGACACGAGTCGACGGCCATTCTGTTTCTGGACATCGTAAGAGATTTCTGAAGTCAAGAGTGGCGTATTCTGCGAACTGTACAGCTTCTTTCAACCCGACGGACGTTGTCATAGTCCGAAGCGGAGATGTTCATCCCCCATCGGGACCCAACAGGCAAACTAATTCGGCCATGCATAAGATACCGAGGGAATTGAGGTCAAACATCAAAGTTGCTCACCTAAACGTCCGCTCCTTGAAATCTAGGGTACATTTCTGCCTTGTTAAAGACACGATTCTATTAAACAAGTTTGATATCTTCACGATATCTGAAACGTGGACAGATTTAACTGTGAGCGATGCAAGTCTTGAGATCTCTGGCTACCAATTGTTCAGACAGGATCGCGGAACATACAAAAATGGAGGTGGTTTATGCATCTATGCTAAGTTAAACCTCACAATTACTGTCCTGGATGACCTATCACTGGCTTGTGAGGATGGTTTTCAACAGCTTTGGCGAAGAGTACAGTGCAGAAGTTATAAGTCATTTTTAGTTTGTAATACTTGTCGACCTCCAGACAAACCTACTAGCTGCTTCGAAAATCTTGCTAAGTGCTTTGTTGACGCATTACTTATGGGCTTGGACATTATTATACTTGGAGACCTAAACTGCAACCTACTGGCCTCTACCCCCCGAGACTAAATCATTGCGGGAATTCATCTCAACTTTCAACTTTAATCAGCTGGTTGAGAAACCTACAAGAATTACTGAGACCACTATATCCCTAATTGACGTCATTATGACTACAAATAAGAACATTGTAAGTCTCTTTGACTTCCTCTCCTGCTCTATAAGTGACCATCATCTTATCTACCTCGTCTTAACTCTTAAAACTCCTAGACTTAAAGGAGCACTCTGATGAAACCGCCCTATAATTTGAAAACCCGAAAAATTCAGTTATTTCATTATAATATGAATTTTTAGTGATTAATAAAGCCTTTTCAATAATGATTTTAGTTGAAAGTCAATTCTAGGGCGAGAAATTACGATTTGAAAACCGTTCCGCCATTAATTTTCGTAATCACCTCGCAGGCTCAAGAAGACTGGCGCGAGTTTGGAGATTACTCATTTAACGCGCCGTGCTAGTGGCTAATTTTCAAAAACAGTATTTTGATCGTCTATATTGCTTTTTATAACACTAAGACTAAGGCTATTTCACTAAATTTCGCGAGGTTTCTGTATAAATATAAAAGTGTGTTGAGTAATCTATGTCACAATGGAAGGGACCGTGACGTAGATTACTGATTTGACGCGCCGTGATCGTGGCTAATTTTCAAAACCAGTATTTTGATCGAATATATTGCTTCTTATAACACTAAGACTAAGACTATTTCACTAAATTTCACGAGGTTTGCATATAAATATAGAAGTGTGTTGAGTAATCTACGTCACAATGGGAAGGACCGCTGACCGAAGATAAGTTGCCCGTGATTAAGAAAATTAATGGCGGAACGGTTTTCAAATCGTAATTTCTCGCCCTAGAATTGACTTTCAACTAAAATTATTATTTAAAAGGCTTTATTAATCACTAAATATTCACATTATAATGAAATAACTGAATTTTTCGGGTTTTCAAATTATAGGGCGGTTTCATCAGAGTGCTCCATTAAGCCTTCCTATGTTACTATCAGGAGTTACTCTCGCTATAATGCAGAGTGCTTTCGTGAGGACCTGGCATTTGTACCATTCCACATGATTTCCATGGTTGATGATCTCGACGATCAGGTGGACACATTTAGCTCGTTGTTTTTGGATGTTTTATACAATCATGCCCCGATAAACAGGATTAAGATAAAGGCCAGACCACATCCTTTTATTACAGATGAAATTCGCCAGCTAATGAACACCCGCGACATATGGCATGGAAGAGCGATTAGGTCAAACGACCGTCTTCACTGGAACGTATATAGATGCTTCAGACAGGAAGTGAAACGCGAGTTAAGATTTGCAGAAAAGGCTCATGTGCGAACTGAATTACTTAAGAGCAATAGAAACACCAATGCAATCTGGAGATTATCAATAATTTGCTACCAAGGAAAAGTGAGAATCGCCAATTAATAACTGAAAATCCAACCGCCCTGGCTAATAGATTCAACGAATACTTTACGTCAGTGGGGAGTGTGACTGCCCAGAAAGTTCGTGACCTCGCAATTCAACGTAATTTTAATATCCATCCTGCTTCGTCAACTATGGAACCTTTACCTGATCAGCGCTCAGAAGCTTTTCAGTTTCATTCGGTGTTAGACAAGGATGTTGAGCGTGTCATTAAAGGATTTTCTTCAAACAAAGCACCTGGCTACGACAGAGTACCCGCGCGTGTACTCAAGGATTTTCTACATGTAATTCTTCCGTCAACCGCTAGTATTATGGACTACTTCTTTCACACTGGAACGTTTGCAGGGGCATGGAAAATCTCCGAGGTTACTCCTATTTTAAAGTCAGGGGATTCTGAAGATCCGTGCAATAATCGACCTATTTAGCTACTCCCTATCCTTTCAAAGGTATTTGAACGATCGGCGCATGGACAATTTGTTAGTTATCTAACAGAAAATAAGTTATTGGCCAAAACGCAAAGTGGTAACCGAAAGTTTCACTCAACTGAGACTGCCCTTCTACGTGTCACTGACGACCTCTTGCAGGCAATCGATAATAAAAAGATCTCAGCTCTAGTTTTACTCGATATGTCAAAGGCCTTTGACAGCATTAGACATGATATTCTACTGCAGAAACTACTGGCTCTTGGTGTTACATCCTCAAGTCATGACTGGTTCGATAGCTACCTTGTTGGCCGCAGTCAAAAAGTACGCATCCATGATGCTACCACTGATGCACTTACCCTGAAGTATGGAGTTCCTCAGGGATCAATATTGGGCTCAGTCCTGTTTACTATTTATGTAAATGACCTGTTGTCTGTCCCTACTCACTGCAAATCGGCCTGTTATGTTTATGATGCTAAACTATACCTGTCCTTTCCCTCATCGGACATGTCCACCGCAATTCATAATCTAAATGCGGACCTGGAACAAGTCTCCAGATGGTGTTGCCAAAACTATTTATTAATAAATCCTGATAAGACTAAAGTGTTAACTACCAGTTTGTCTCAACTTCTTAATAAGCAATAAGCTGCCCACAGCATCTATTCGGGTGCTCGGAAAAGAATTTACACCCTCTACTGTTGCTAAAGATCTTGACATTTATATTGAACAATCACTAACTTACAACGAACACATTACTAAAACAGCCTCTACCTGCTTACATAAAATCGTACAAATCAATAGAATAAGAAAACAATACTTCTTCTTATGAATTCCTTCGTTTTTAGTAAGTTATATTATTGCTCAACTGTTTGGTCTAATACTAGTAAACAGGCATAACATCAACAAACTTCAGTTAGTACAGAATTTTGCTCCCGGTGTTGTTCTTCGCTTTAAAAGTTTCGATCACATCTCACAAGCTGTTAAATCGCTAAACTAGCTGCCTGTTAATGACAGAATTGATTTGAACGACACAGTGATGATGTACAAATGTATTAATAAACTTGTACTCGACTACCTAATCGAGAAATTTACTATGCGTTCACAAATTCACACTAGAATTATTAGACAACCACTAACCTAGGCCGATATCAAGTGATACCCAAATTAATAATACCTTGTATAGATATCGAGTGAAGAAGTATAACCTATTCGGCAAAAAATTATAACATTTCCAGTTTAAATTTAAGTGATTTCAACTCATGTCTAAGAATATTTCGAGGTGGCATAGTTATCGCTGCACGACTCATTCTCACAGTTTAGTAATCGCACTTGGTCCTAACTCTATTGGGTGGCTTGACGCGCGGCACTATTCGACAGGTCGTGAACGAAAGAACATCATGAGTAAGCTGAGGAAATAAACTTCGGTTTAATCCGAAAAATGTTGCTACTGACACCAGTAATTATATTTTTCATTAAGGCATTTTCAGGCAAATGATACTAACTTAGGGTAGGAAACGATTATTAAGCCCTAGACGTGCTATAAGACCTAATAAAGCACAATAGAGGATACCCCGTGTAGATTTGTTTTCTAATGTTCTAAAAATACTCGGAGAATGTTTAAATCAGTTTGATCGTACTATGACAAGGAACCGTAAAAAGCTAAATGTATTGATGATTTCAGAGCAATCTGCAACGCTGGTGATGAAGGCCAAATGAATCAGACCAAACTTAACCCGATGTAACGTGGGAAAAGATTACAGCAAGCTTAAAAGAAAAATTAGGTTACACTGAGCCCAAGCTTATCCTCTTAATAAGTGAACAAAGTGGTGCGTCTGCACTCATACATTTGCTCAGCACTCACCGTTACAAAGATAAAAAAAATCCGAAATGAAAGGTACAAGTTTATCATGGCGTAATAAATGTAAAGGAGGAAACTGCTAACATAATGTTCTCCGAGCTTTCCGTGGAGTAAAAACACTTGGTCAAAATTCCATCTCATTTTCGTTTAATGGCGCGTATCTTATAAGGAGCAGGAAATTGTGTAAAGCCGTACAAGCCTTTCAACTTAGGCGGACACCCATCTTTTTCAGCCACGAACGTAAATTTCTGCAATAAGCATGACATGAATAAAAACAACTCGACCTTAGCCAGGGGTTCGCCAGCACAGAACCGTCGTCCCGCTCCGAATGGGAAGTAATTACCTTGGTTAGTGATCAGCTTTCCTTCATCGTCAAGGTGACGGTAAGGGTTGAACTCAGTTGGGTTTTCCCAGCATTTGGGATCCAGGTGAACCGACTCTGTGTTAGGAAGCACTATCGTACCTTTAGGGACACGGTAGCCGCAGAGAGTCGTATCATTCAGGGTAGAATGTGGCACTGCAAGCGGAACTACGTTTCCAAGGCGAAGCGTTTCTATGATGGTAGCGTGTATCAGGGGCAGGCTGGGTCGATCATTCAATGACGGTGTTCGGTCACCAACTACCTCATCTAATTGTCGTTGAATATCCTCTTGGTACTTTGGGTAGTTAACCAACATGGCCAATGCCCACCTCATTGTGGTACCTGTAGTTTCATAACCGGCGATGAACATGTCTTCCACGGTATTAACGAAGTAATCCTCGGATAGGAATGCGGCCTTTTCCGGGTCATTTTCTCGTTCGGCCTCTTTTTTGGCGAGAATGAGACCTGAGATCAAGTCTTGAATGGGTTGCTCAGGATCAAAATTTTTCTCTCGCTCTCGCAAGAATATGCGAATGATATCGAACATTTTGTAGAAAGGCTGAATGAATCGATCGTAAGCCTTAATAGGTAGGTACTGTGTTACTGGGACAAAGTCCAGTATCCTCACGAGCTGTACATTATCGTGGTCTGAAACAAAATCAACGTTAAGTTTCAGGAGCCTGTCCAAATTTGGGTTGGTGGTGTCGTATCCTTCTCCGAAAGTGATGCCACAGATAACGTCAGCAACGGTTCGGTTTAAGCTTTCAGAGGGATCAAAAGGCTTTCCTTTTAACGTTTCCATATATTTTGTAAGTTTCTTTGCCTGTACTAACACTCGGCTTTCGATCAAAGGAATATCCGATAAGTATTGACGTAAGGCTGTCGTAAAGAGTTTGCGATGAAGCTTCCAACCTGGGCCATAATGAGAAAAGACGACATCTCTCCCTCCTGTACAAAAAAGAAAAAGGAAAGAATTGTTTCATACGTAAAGGTTATCTGGTCCTAAACTGTTTTCTCCCGAAAAGGTGATCATCTCATGTTTACCAGAGTAAGAAGGGTAATAAATATTTAGAACAAATGTGCAAAGGAAGAATGAATAGCATGCCAGCGGTGTTGTGCCCCTTAGCCTTAAAGAGTGAAAGCTTCACTCAAACGACCCGTAGAGATGAAAGCAATAGCATCTTTTTTGTGTTATTCAAAACACGATCAGGTTCCCAGGGTTAAAAGGTTGACATAGAATTTAAGGGGTCGAAGAAAGAAAATTTCAGTGTTGTGTTATACGATACTTAAACTGGATTGAATCTAGATTAAAATAATGTGAAAGACCGCTCACCGAGGGTTATTGAAGATAGAGCATAAGTCTGCTGTCTTCCTGCATAATCAGCGGATTTCTTAACAAGCAGTTCATGAACGGCGTCCGGAGATGCTGCCATTACAACCTTGTAGCTTCCAAGTTTTAGGGAGAAAACTCGTCCGTACTTTTCCTTCAACCTAAAAAAAAGCAGAGGAGTAGTGTGGAAACGTTAATATGGTTTGATGGCAAATGAAAATTAATGATGTAAGGTTAAATTCACTTAACTATCGAATGATAGTCTTCAATAAAATCTTGAAAAAAATTATGTACAACCGATTCAAATCATACATAGAATATAATGAACTATTATTTGAAGCCCAGTATGGCTTCAGAGAGAAATTTTCCACTCAGCATGCAATTTTGGACATGGTGAATACAGTACAAACTAATATGGACAAGAAATGTTCACATGTGGTATTTTTCTCGATTTTAAAAAAGCATTTGATACTGTCTATCACACTATTCTACTTGATAAATTGCACCATTATGGGATAAGAGGTATTGTACATGAGTGGTGCTCGTCGTATTTAACTAATCGAACGCAAACAACGCATATTGAAAATGACCATATTTCATCTAAGAAAAACTCGGTAACTGGAGTTCTATAAGGACTTGTGTTAGGCCCCTTAATTTTCTTGATTTATATTAATGACATTCATCTTTGTAGCAATAAACTTGGCTTTTATCTGTTTGCTGATGACACAAACCTGTTATATGCTGACAAGGACTTGAAATCCCTGGAAACCGTAGTTAATAATGAGCTAAAAAATGTTTGTGATGGGCTTAATGCTAATAAACTAACCATTAACGTGAAGAAATCAGATTTTAGGCCAGCACAAATAAGAATTAATCATCAGCTATGTATCAGAATTCCGGATAACAACAACAATGGATTCACACTTCTTGAATGCAAAGATTATGTAAAATTGGTGGGTGTACTAATTGACAAGAATTTAACCTGGAGGCCTCATATTGCTTCGAAGATTAGCAAAATAGTCGGTATAATTGCTAGGCTTAGACATCATGTACCTTTAAATACCCTTCGCTGATTTTTCCTACACGCTCTACGGTATAGCTGCTTGGGGCCAGGCAGCTCAGAGTGATTTAAAAAAGATTCTCACCTTGCAAAAGCGTGCACTCCGATTGATTTTCTTCTCCAGCAAAATATCTCGAGCTATCCCTCTTTCTATAACTTCGAGTATCCTACCCATTAATATGCTCTATTTTGAAACCATTTCTGCCATAATGTATGACGTTTCTACTAGCTCTACACGTAGGAATATTCGCGAACTTTTTATTAATTCATCTGACGTCCATACATATAACACGCGTTTTTCTTCCACAGAGAATTTTTATGTACAGAAATCTAGATTGCATGTGAAATTTAAGTCTTTCTCTGCGTTTGGTACGAGATTATGGAACTGTCTAAACCCTGACTTGCGTAAGCTCACGAAAAGAGCATTTAAAAGGAAAATTCATAAGTTGCTTTTGACAGGCTATACTTGGGATTGAGGACTGTTATGTTGACGCCCATTCACTAATATTGAAATTCAATACCAATGATTATCGAGAATTATAACTGTAGTACTTCGCTCACATCCGTAGATCACAATTCTCTGCTCTCTACTTTCCAGTCTGCTCTGCCTGTATTTGATTATTATGTCTTGTTTTAACTCACTAGTAATTTTATTGTATTTAATTTGTATGATAACTGTACGTATCTTTTAGCTTATGAGGTAGTAAACTAATGCATGGCTTATAACCCCAATAATATTGTAGTAATGAAATCTCTTTAGTTTACTGTCATATCTCTTTAGTTTATTGTGGTAATGAAACTTCAGTCTTTAGCTTGCAATGTGTAGTATCTACTTATTTAGTACTAATACCCACCAAGACTAGCTAATGTTATATGCGGGTTGTGTAAATTTGCTTCTAATGTTCTACAAAAATAATAATAAACAAACAAACAAACAAAAACAAACAAACAAACATGATTTGCTGTAAATTTGTGTAAATTTGCTTCTAATGTTCTATAAAATAATAAAACAAACAAACAAACAAACAAACATGATTTGCTCCAAAATAATGTCGGAAGGGCATTCCGAAAAAAATACAAAGAAAGGAAGAAGGAGAAAGAGTAGTGTTTCTATGACAAATACTAGGGTACTGGGTTAGTTCGAGCTGGACCGTAAAATAGCTGACTCTCGGTTACGGCGAAAGTTCATGACAAGCAGAAGAGCGCGCCTTCTCACTAAGTCAATTAGTATATATATTTCAGAAATTATGAAGATGAAGATCGGATCGGGAGCTTGGAGACTACCGTAGCTCCGATGAAGACGCAATGCTTAATAGATGTCTGACTTTCACACATAATACAGAAGCCATAGATGCCAAGTATTACAGAAAGTTGAACTATAATTAATAGCTGAGATTCTGCTCCCCACTGGGAACGAAGTCAGGCGATTTGCGTTCAACGTATTTAAATTTGGAGGATTGGTACGAGTCAGTTACAAGACACCGACTGAAGAGGTCACAAGTATGACAAAAATTCGTCCAAGAACGTGACCCTGAATGTTTACTTGATAACACCTTTACTGATGCTCACAATTCATACAACCTTGAGCGACCTTTCCTTTGGAAAAATACATAACAACCAAAAGTTAGAGCATGAATCAGTAGAAGAATATGCACATGTGTGAGAGCAGGGCATCCAAATCACAATTTCTGTCAAAGGATTAATGAAGAACAATTTTTTAGGCACCCTTGACTAACTTGTGTAACGTAATCCACATATTTATTCTGCTGAAAAAAATGACTTCAAATGAACGTTTATGTCTCCGTGCTATATACCAAGAGAAAACCAGGCACCAAAAATATACCAACGACAGGTTGGCACATCTGACGTACACAAAGTTATTGGTTTCACGATCCGTTTTGAGGGAAAACATTTTAAGGTTACTGACCTTACGCAATACACGTAAAATAAACACCTTTTGTTTGACAGGATCGCAAAAGTAACTTGGAATTCGTTTATCCGGGAGTTTACAATTCTGTTTCAAATCAAACGTGATACTCGTCTACGTGGGTTTGTTTAGGAAGAAAGTTAAAAAAACTCAAGGTAACAAATTAAGAAAAATATCCAGAGAGCCATTGCAGCTCCCGTAACTACTTTTATCCTTGCGAAATTGCCTGGGATTAATTACACCCTGACCGATGCATTCCCAACCATTAATTGTTCGACTATTAATCTGAAAAAGTATGCTCATTTTGAAAGTAGGCAGAGAAAAATTGATTTGAGAGAAAGACGGTTCAAGAACACTTACCCATTAAAAGTATCTGTAAGTTTCTCCGCATTTAAGTCCAAGGAAAATATATTTCCCAGAACTGGAAGCGTCGTCACGCGTGGCCCGGGCGGCATATTCCTAAACTCATACACTACCATGAAATAATGTAGCAAAAAAAGCAGAAATAACAGAAGAAGAACATTCCCGAAGGTGAGAGATTCGAAAATCGTTTCTATCGAAACGGAGGCCATAGCTAGAAACTCCCGTGGCCAGCTAACAATGCTTAATACAATCAGCTGGTATTAAGCAATAGCGTTTCTTTTATGTAACCAAAGACACTGCTTAGGTTACTCAAGGTTAGGATTGCTGTCCAAGGTTAAGCTATCAGTCATTTGAATTCGTAATTGTCTTTACTTTAATTGCCTTTGTCGTTATTTACATGCAATCATAAAAATGACTGAGCAAAAATATTGTGCTGCGTAAGAGTGTTTCGTAATAATTGTTATGACGGCGTCATCGTTCTCTCTGTTCTATCGGCCAAAAACGGTGACATAGGACCGAGTCGCATTAGAGCGAATTTTAGGCAGGGGTCGCACTGTGGCCTTATTTTTTTTATGTCGCGTCTTAAGTTGTCCCACAAATATGTCGCGACATTTACACCACGGGAGTCATGGAGGTCGCACTTGTGTGACATAAAGGATATTTGCAACCAGACTATCAACTCAATATTTCACGCGCGAGAAGAGTACCAAATAAAACTTTGTAGACATGAAGCTTGTGCTAGTTTTATGAGCGACATTTCTTCATTCTCTGTTTTATTTGTTCAATGTACAAAACCTTATTGATTTGTACGCATTGTACAACACTCGCCAACGGCAAATGTTGGCTCTTGCCGCTTTAAACCGACGTCGACGGATGCGAAAAAATGGGAAAATATCTGCGAGTCAAAGGGTGAAAACAAGCCATTCCCATACTGAGAATAATCAGGTGAATAACGCAAATTTGTAAATTGGTATGGGTTGAAATTCGCCATAGGGACCAGATAAAACGTGTGTCGAGAAAACCTGTGACTAAAACATTGAACCGATAGCTAGCTGTGCACACGTGTTGTCTTTGCAGGATTGCGAAAATCCAAATTTTTGCTGTATTTCAGATTTGATCGAAATTGCGAGAGAAGAAAGAGTTTGACTAATGGTCGTGGGTCGTGGGTCGTGGGTACAAGTCGTGGGTCGTGGGTGTGGGTGTGGGTGTGGGTGTGGTTAATACTTAATAATAAAAGTAACCATTTCAAATATTAAATATAATAATACATAAATTTTATACAACCCTGTCATTCATTAATTTAACTGTACTTTCTTCTAGTTATTTTATTTTGTTTATTCAATTTACCCTACTTTACATCTATTTTTATCTGTTATCTCACTGTCAATGAAATTATTTAGTTTCAGTTTCGAGACAGAAAGAGAGATAAATCTTGTAATTACATTAAATTAGTTTCACAACACGATAATTCCGGATCTGTCACCAGCGCGATCGCCGACGAGCGTCCATTGGTCGGCTACTCTGGGATTTGATTTTTCCCTTTTTCTGCTTTCTAGGGTAGTTGTCAAGGGAAATCCACAGGACATTCTTTTGTTCTCTTGCGTTTTTCAAGCCTCAAACTGTCAACAAGTCAAGTTTCCCTGGGACAAAACCCTGTAGTGTGACCACAGCTAATATCGCGTTTACGATCCTCCACTGTCGAGTTACCAGTCTGGCAGAGGTTATGTGTGTGCCTTTTGAGTCAGTCGACTTGTGTACAATCAGTTTTTCTTTGTGTATACAGTGTGTAATTACCAGATTTATCTATCATTCTTTTGTCATTGATGTTGTCAGACGAGATCTCGGAATTTCTGTTCCTTGGCCCCTGACTTTAGCCGCAAATATAGAATTCACGAGCGCTGTCGCAATTTTAACGTTATAGTACTACTATATGAAATCATTTTTGGTACAATCGTACAAAGCAACTCGGGTGTCTCGAAACGCAGAACGCAGAACGCAGACCGCAGACCGCACAGCTCGAAAAACGTGAACACAGTGTGTAATTACAAGATTTATCTCTCTTCCCTTTGTTATCAAACGAGATCTCGGAATGCGTCGCGAAACTGAAAGTAATTGATTGACAGTGAGATAACAGATAAAAATAGACGTAAAGTAGGGTAAATTGAATAAACAACATAAAATAACTAGAAGAAAGAACAGTTAAATTAATGAATGACAGGGTTGTATAAAATTTATGTATTATTATATTTAACATTTTAAATGGTTACTTTTATTATTAAGTATTAACCACACCCACGACTTTTACCCACACCCACACCCACACCCACACCCACACCCACGACCCACGACTTGTACCCACGACACACGACCCACGACCATTAGTCAAACTCGAGAAGAAAAACAAAAATTGTTATTTTAAGGCGATAAGGCGATAAGACGAGATATGGCCTGCCTCGAGGCAGGACATCGGCTTATTTGATCTTTAGGTCCTTCGGACATAGTTATGTCTGGTTGCGACAAAAGGATCGCACTTGTCTCAAGCACGCGATGACAGATTTTATGTCCAATGTAAACACCAAAAGCGTAAGTGCGCCCCCTGCCTTAGCCAATTTTCTTTGCATAAGTAATAAATCTGTCACGAAGTAGCGTAAAATAAGTGCGACCCCCAGTTTCAAAAACTCGCCAATTTTTTGCGGAATGCCAAATTTTCGCCAATCTTCAAAGAAGCCGAGGTGCTGCCTCGGAGGCTTCCAAATTTTGGCAAAGCAAACAATTATGTTTGTTTAACCATTGAGCTGTCATTTTTCTTCAAAATACTTGGATCAAGTTACGGCGGGAAAAATTACTTTGTTCGGCTAGTGCAGATTAGCTCGTACGACGTCGGGACAAAATTATTTTTTCCCGATCCATCTAACCATTCTTTCTACGGTTTTTACAATGGAAACGCGGAATACGAGCGGCAATTTTTTGGAAATGCTTATGACTCCTACCCTGGATCCGGCTACCGGCACCAATTCAATAGCGAAGAGACGGCGGCAAGACAATCTCCGTCCCTTGCAAACATCGAAGCAAGTCAGTCTCCTTCGCTCGCTTCGATTACAAGTGTGGAAAGCAGTAACAGTGGTGGAAACAACAACACAAATGAAAGCAAAGGAAAAAAAAAAGTAAAGTACGAGACGTGTCAATCAGCAAAGTTTTGGCTCAAACATGTTGGTCCAATGCGACCACCGCCAAAATTTGGCCCTTACGAAATTTTTGCCAATTTTTTCCTCGCCAAAAATTGGAAGTAAACAAAATTGGCTCTAGTGCGACCCGGCCCATACTTAGCAACTTTTTTCTTTGATCACGATCACGGCGATGTAACACTCAAGCCTCGTTCCCAGGTTCCATCGAGTGACGATTAAAAAACTGCGCAAACTTCGCGCGAACCATTGTAAACGAAAAAAATGGCAAGAGCGAAGCGAAATCATTTGCCAACTGAAACGTTCTAGGGCGCTCTAGAAAGCATTCTGTAAAGTAGGACAACTGGAAAGTATTTCCAGATCGGGAGCACGGAGATTACCGCATATCGTAACCCTCTGATAAAGACGCAATGTTATGGGTTAGGGCTAGGTAGTTCAATGTCCGACAAACATTGATGTATGTTTAAACATCACACATAATGTAGAAAGTTTCTTTGACTTTCGTCTCACTTTTCTCTCCCCTCTCCGTGTTGTTTTGTTTTCACGGATGGCGCGCGTGATTTTTTGCGAACTAGCCAATCGCGTCGGGGACTTTGGCCTTAGCCTTGACATTGAAAAGAGTCTGGCGTGTACATTTTGCTCGCGTATCATAGTTGTTTTTATTATTTTCAGTGCGGAGTTTAGTTTGGGTTGTTGTTGTTGCTGTTGTTATTTTGCTTTCGTTGACGCTTATTCTAATCCCTCAGTTTGGAATTTTTACAATTTTAAGGGTTTATTCAACGACTATTGTGAATTTTAATTACATAATTTCTACGGAATTAGGATTCTAGTTTCTTTTTTTCACTTTTGGATTTTTTACGCGGTGCCGAGACCCAGGAATTTGACTCAGAGAAGAATCTACTCTCTATGGAAAAATGGTTGATGAAGAACTGAAAAAGAAGAGAAAGATCCGTGGAGGACATAAAGGATACGTTACGACGACTCTGGAAAAGGTAAAAGCCTTACTGGATGAATTTGAACCCCTCTGGCGGAACAATGGAAAACTTAGCGGATTGCTCTCACTGAAAAACTCAATGTCCTTGGAGCCTAGACGACGAAATTCTGGCTTTAATGGTAGAAGAGTACATCGAAGATCAAATCCAGGAAACTGGAAACCTCAGAGAATCTATTCATCAGATGATAGTGGAAATTGACGAAACTGTAAACGCAGTTGAATTGGAAAGGGCCGGAAATACAGATAAGTCAATTCCTCTCTCTAATTCTAATTCGTTCACTGAAAATCAGGGAATCGGAAAGGCAAAACTGCCGAAGATTAATCTAAAGAAATTCTATTAAGAATTAAAACAAAATCTTTACGAGCAGACCGACGGTGTGGCCATGGGTTCTCCATTGGGCCCACTTATGGCAAACGCATTTCTCTGTTCTATCGAAGAGAAACTAGATCAAGACAACAAGCTCCCTGAATTTTACAGAAGGTACGTGGATGACACGTTTGCTATTGTCACAAGTGTACCAGCGGCAGAAGATTTATTATCAACGCTAAATAACTGCCATCCGTCCATACACTTCACCATGGAGCTAGCATCTCGAAACAAGTTACCTTTTGTCGGTATGGAAGTGCTCAAGAAAGGCTGTAAACTAGAAACTAGTGTTTATCGGAAACCAACAAACACAGGCCTATTGCTTCATCACCAGAGCCACGTCGATAAAAGGTACAAGAAATCACTACTTAAGACCATGTTGAATCGTGCATTCCGCCTGTCGTCCACATGGGAGTCCTTCCAATCTGAATGTGATCATCTAAAGATGATGTTTACAAACCTCAAGTATCCCGACCACCTCATCAATTCCACCATCTCTCACTTTGTCACCTCAGTTAGGTCGGAAAACCCTGTAGTGCAAGCTCAATTATCCGTCAACGAAAATGCTGTTCACCGAGTGGTTTTGCCTTTTAAAGATCAAAAGTCAGCTGACGCAGTGAAAAGGCAATTATCAGATCTAAGCAACAAAATCGATCACATCCTTCACCCCGTGTTCAAGAGTCGCAAAATCTGTGAAGATCTCAGAGTACGTGAGCCTAAACCTCCTATAGTTAGCCAACAATGCGTTGTATATAATTATAAATGTGATCTGTGTGATGCAGAGTACGTCGGGTACACCAGCCGGCATTTACATCAACGTATTAATGAGCACCGTAATTCGGCCATCGGCAAACATCTAAAGAACGACTCCGGCCTACAAACCATCGGCGACCTGACCAAGCATTTCAACGTACTTAAAAAGTGCACCGGGAAACTGGACTGTTTAGTTCATGAAATGCTTTTCATAAAGAAGATGAAGCCCTCTTTGAACAAACAATCGGATTCCATACGCACGAAACTATTTATTTAATAGTTTACATTTATGAACTTAACACGCGCAATTATTTATTTAAATATTTTAAATATTTTAAACTTTTTACGTTTGCCACCTTCGTACGGTATAAATTAACTATTCATTTTTATTCTCTTCTCACTTGAGAATGATGACATGGAGTCATCGAAACGTTGTGTGTTTTTCTCGCTAGTGTTTATTCTTAAATGTCTAACAAAATCTAATGTCATTCGAATGGTTGTCATCTTTTAAAAAAAATGATCAGCCTGCATAGAGGACTACACAACTTAAAGGCTACAGACATATAAGTCAAATCGTGTGTATATCATCCAGATTCCGAGTGCTGCACCTTCTTTCATGGGAATTCGAGCGCTGAAATCCTCCGAAGATACACAGTTATACTTGTATGTAATTTGAAACATGTTAAAGTCGGCTGATCTACACGAAACTATCTTATCACCAGTCATTGTCATACGTTGTCATTTGTATGACTCGTGCGAAAACCATTGAAGTGGAGATTTTGAACAACTCAGTATCCCCGCAGTACAGAAAATTAAAGCAGCCGTTGCTACCAGGGCAACAGGAGTGCTGCAATTCTTAGAAAGGGCATTTTTGTGCATTGCCCCTGAGTGCCTAGCTGCATGTTCAAAGGCTAGCACACAGATCAAATGAGGGGGGTAAACTCACTTTTCGCAAAAGCATGACGTCATGTGCCCTGCAGCCATGACAACTTGACATTTCTACATTAAGAATACTAAGTTTCTAGATTGTAAGTAGGGGAAGATATCTTCAAGTTGTAGGTTTGATTTGAGAGAGACTGCTTGAGATAAGGATCCTATGACAGTCTGATGCGTTACCCTGATGCGTTACTCTCAATTGGAAGGAAGCCTGAACTTAAATTGTTAGGTGTAACCTTCACTGAATCGAGACTCCTGTAACTGGGGCACTCATTTTGATCTACTGCCACGTAAAGCCAGTTCTAGGCTTTACTTAATGAGGGTTTGTAAATTTTATGGTCATTTGCAGGAGGATTTGACGGCTATTTTTAAGAGGCTGTCCACCTAAGAACGGATAAGGCAAATTTCGGACCTTCACCGATTTCCCTGATTTTTACTGTGAAAGTCGATACTTCTATCCCATGAACAAATATTGCGTTTATTTTGAATCAGTCCGGTTTTTTCATTTTAACGAGATATTTTTCAAGGTGACCTCAAAGGTACCCAGTTTCCCCCCCCCCCCCGACCTCCATAATTTAGCTACAAAAGTCGATCGCTGCTGAAGCCGTATTTTCAAGTCTTAAAAGCTTTCTATTTTATACGTCTAAGATCAACCCTCTGCCACTACGTTAACGGTCAAATGATTACACTGTATATATTTTTCACTGAGTTACAAATTTTTCAAAATACTTACCTCGAGCACTGAAATTTGTGATGCGTGAGGTACATGTGGTTAAAAGCTGTTTTCTCCTATGTGGGACCTGATCTAGAGTCAAATCTATTACAGCCTATAAGCACTTACACCTCATAAGTAAATTATGGAATAAAACTTTTGGGCACTCTTCATGGCGCGCCGCACAGAGCTTTGCAAATTTCACAAATATTCGCCATTTTGATCGAAATCAAAGATAACGCGATCCGACCAACAGGTAAATTTGGGATCTGAGAACTTGTTACAAATCATGAAATAAAACTGAAGAGCGGGTTTTTATATTGAAAAATAGATATCATGCGACTTTTTCGCCGTTAAGTTGAAAACATTGGTGTTCTAAAGAGGAAAGACCTGTGTTTATAGTTAATAAATTATGCAAATTAGCATTCTTTAAAATTGTGTCCATAAAATTTTTTTTCTACGATGTTCTTAAACACAAAGAGCGGTCTCTTTTAACTGAAGAGCATATTATTCCACACTTCTAAGGCAAGGTATTTTTTGAGTTTATGGCCATTTTCATCTCACACGAAGCGCTGATTAAGTAAAACAGCAGTGTTCGTTTTGCACGCTTATCGCCAACTAATTCAGTTATCATCAACCACAGAGAAGTGGACATCGAAGATCTTACCAGTAATATTTCCTTAACATCTCTTCAGTAGCAAGAGATGTTTTTTTTTTTCCGGCAAGACGCAACAGAGCTCGTTTTCCTAACAGCTTCTTTTATTGGTCAGCGGGCAGGTATTGAAGTCTTTCGGTATGACTTTTCAGAGCCACAGTATGGCAAGGATTGTGTGATCGTATCCTGTGCCCAATGAAAACATGCATCCGATGTTTCTGCAACGAAGGACACGACATTCTAACAGCGGGAGACATGAGAAAGGCGCTCTCTGGGAGACCAGTGAAAGGTACATCCGCGTGCGTATGTGAAGTTGACGAGTCTAAGAGAACCTTAGAAGTGAACAAGATAGATTGTTTTAGCAAGCTACACAACATCCAGTTTGGGGAAAAAAGTATACGTGCGTGAAGGTCGTACGGAATAGGGCGTAGCAAGGAGATTTCTTACGACCAGCTAGTTTCAAATGACCAAGGGGACACCGCTCTCGTTGTAAGTAAGGAGTTCTTCCCTTTTCTCAATGCACGTGTGTATGAATACACAGTTCCTGGAACAGAGGGTTCAAATGAAGACGATGATTTGGACGATTCAAAGATGGACATGTTTGAATGTTCGGAGCCTGGATGCGTGAAGAGTTTCCAAACGTTTTCAGAGCTCGAGTTACATTTGAACGTAGGGGACCATTGTGTGAAGGATGAAAGGCTGTCAGAAACAGTGTATGATAAACTCCGTAAAGATTGGGCAGAGAGGTTTACTACAGCAGTCAGCATCACTGACGAACCACAGTGCGAAACTAGTACCCACCAGGTTGTACGTGACTCAATGACTCCAGTAAACACTGTCAGTATGGGCTGGGCCCTACCCAAGCCACGAGCAGGATCCGCTAGATTCA
Source organism: Stylophora pistillata (assembly GCF_964205215.1). NCBI lineage: Eukaryota > Metazoa > Cnidaria > Anthozoa > Scleractinia > Pocilloporidae > Stylophora > Stylophora pistillata. The sequence continues at coordinate 23,079,180 of NC_142526.1, read as the reverse complement.
GTTGCAAAGTTAAGAATTATTTAACAGCAAATTTTGATCAAGGCGAACAATCAGGGCTAGAAGCTGACCCTCAGCAAGTTTCGAATGATATGCGAAAGGCAAGAGACGAGCAGAATAATAGGTTGTTTGACCGAGACGAGTGGCTTACCAAGAGCCAAGTGTAGGGGTTTTTCTCTCGCCTTACAGCAAACAGAAAAAGGCAACGAACACCCTAAGAAATCAAGCAAAATCCGAAGGAACTGTCCCTAGAGGAAGAGGAAGCTGAACGACAACGGCTGATGGAACACATCCTTAATGAACTAAAGCCGCAGCACCCTCTGTCCTACGATGCCTTTAATCTGTGCGAGTGCGCAAAGGAGAATAAGCTTAGTCTTTTTAATATAGCAATGCTCAAAGAAATCTCGTTTTTTGAAGTACCATTTAAATCGAGAGACAGGAAAAAAGACCTTATTGAGCAACTGATGTCATTTATACAGGAGTGCCAATGCTTTAATTAAACTATATCAGAAGCTGCATAGCCCAGGAAAACAAATGATGGTGCCTGTGGAGCGAGTTTGTTTTAGAACAATAGGCACAGCCTCAAAGTAACCTATAAACAGTTGTACTCAGCGAATTAACGTAATCACTTCTGAGAAAATTCGCGAAAATCTCTCAAAATTTGTCGTCATTAAGTTTGTGGCGATGTTCTTAACTCGCAAAAATTAAAAGAGAAAAAAGAAAGGAAAAAAATACTACCCTGACCGTATGAGTCGTTAATAGGTTTGTGATTTTCTTAATTTCGAGAAATTAATGATATGTGAATTTTGCAGGAGCTTATTAAAATGCCAGTTTCGATCATTTGTATTATTTTTCAATTTCTCCCGGCAGGATTCTCCTACTCTCGATGACTCAATCATATTGCATATCTTCGGGATTCGCGTTTGGTTCGACGTCAAGACAAACTTCTGAAACTAGATGTTGCGTGACCAGGCGTAACTGACTCAGTCACGTTGAAAAAGTAAACATGTAAATTTCACCTCTTCAACAAATACCGTTTTGAAATGATGAATATATGAATACAGTATATTGGAACTGCGGAACGAGAAGAAGTTCATCGCAGTTATAGACGAAACTTTTAATTTGAGAAAATAAACCTGAAAAATTCATGCTTGAACGTAATTCGAACCCTTGACTTTTGCAAAACCGCCGGTTCAGCGCTCTTACCATTAGGCTAACAAACCAACTGTTATGCCATTCTACAAATGATGATGAACAACTTGCTAACCACATAAAAGGAAAACTTTAGCAAATAGCTGGAAGAAATGGTCAAATCTGGCAAATTGGCCACACTAATAAACACGAGTGAAATGAACAACTTTTTCAACAACAAATTCCGTTGGCACGTCGTTGATAACTGAAAACAAAGGCTAGCGCTCTTGAACTTTAAGTAAGTTTCTCAAGTCCAAAAGGAATACAGCAGTAACGTTTCCACTTCTATAGAAACTATTGTTTGCATGGTCAAATATTGCTACAGAAACTATTTTGGACGCGTGTGTCGAAAAACAAGGAACGCAAGCAGCTAATTTGCATATGACTACAGAGAAAGATTAATCTGAAACATTTCCTCCATGCCATGTAAAACGGACAAGACAATACTTTTATCGATTTGATACTTCATTAAGGATTTGGTACTTTATCTTTAAGCAGTTTTAGGCCATTAGGGCTTAGAAATCGGATTCATGTGCGGATCGCGTTATCTTTGGTTTCGATCAAAATGGCGAATATTTGTTAAATTCGCAAAGCTCTCTACGGCGCGCCATGAAGAGTGCCCAAAAGTTTTATTCCATAATTTACTTATTAGGTGTAAGTGCTTATAGGCTGTAATAGATTTGACTCGAGATTAGGTCCCACATAAGAGAAAATAGCTTTCAACCACATGTACCTCACGCATCACAAATTTCAGTGATGGAGGTAAGTATTTTGAAAAATTTGTAACTCAGTGAAAAATAAATACAGTGTAATTATTTTACCGTTAACGTAATGGCAAAAGGTTGATCTTAGACATATAGAATAGAAAGCTCGTTAGAATTGAAAATACGGCTACAGCAGCGATCGACTTTTGTAGCTAAATTATAGAGGTCCGGGAGGGAAACCGGGTGCATTTGAGGTCACCTTGAAAAATATCTCGATAAAAGTGAAAAAACCAGACTGGTTCAAAATAAACGCAATATTTGTTCACGGGATAGAAGTCTAGACTTTTACAGTAAAAATCAGGGAAATCGGTGAAGGTCCGAAATTTGCCTTATCCGTTCTTAGGCGGACAGCCTCTTAATAGCTTAATTATGTCATTATTTTTGTATGCAGTTGAAGTTTGGGGAAGCGCGTTAGAATGTAAATACCTTAGCTGAATCAATTAGTTCTGTAACCGTGCCCACAAATATTGTTATCTATTGAATTTTACACCAATTAAAGATATTCTTCGTGCCAGAGATAAATTGTTATGAGCACAGATCACGAAAGACAGCGATCACTGCCTACACGACCTACTTCCCATTCAGAGGCGAGGGTCGCCCCATTCTCGCGGCCATAACTATATTTTACCTCGTATTCGTAGGGAACGTTTTAAGTGAACTTTTATCAACAGATGTCTTTTTTAGTTTCGTTTAGATTATAACTAGCTTCCTCCCTAGTTATAAATTTTTGTTAACCTTGGACGTTTGTTTGCAGGTTTATGTTGTTTCGTAATCAGTAAATAGACTACATACATATAGTCGTACCAGTAAGAAAAAAAGCTTACGTGTGTGGTAGTCGAATTAACTAGAAACTAGATGCAAGGCTAATCATATACAGCAAAAAGAGGTTTTATCGCTCAAAATTACGGTTGAATCTAATAAAAAATGTATTAATTGTTTATTGAATAAATTCAACTAAAATAAATTCATCCTCATGAGTTGTTTGAAAGAAGGTGCAAAGACGAAACGTGTGGAAAGCCATGAACAAAATGTAAAAATTAGTTTAATCTTGCCTTTTTATCCTCTTTCACCTTATAAAAACTGAGAAATGGTTCTTTTTAACCTATTCAGACTTCTGTCTCTGTTTGCAGTGATGTTCTAGAATCATGAAATTAGTCCTGTTTCGATGGTTGAATGATTGACGGACGCTTGTAGGCGGGTTTAGTGTTGCATTAGGGATATCAGGGCACAGTTTCGATCAAGTGTCGCAAATCCAAATCCAAAGTAATCAAGACGGCCCTTCAGTACGATGGAAAATAACACAAGTGGCCTGTAAGGGCTCAAAGTAAAAACATAAGCAGATGACTGAAGCGCGAGAAAACTTGATTGAGAAGTCGCAATTGGTTTTGATTTTGAATTTGATTGGTCGAGAATGTGGTGCAAAGTTTCTGGACCAATCACAGAGAGAAGAAAAACAAAACCGAAGCCGCAATTCCAAATAACCTTCGACAAATAATTTAAAACTGCTCTGACCTTTCTTACCATTACTTTAATCCAAATTTTGAGTGTTTCACCAAATCCGTTCAAATCAGGCAAGGAAACGAAAAGCGTCACTATTCTCATGCTGTCTAGATGATTTGTTTCATGAAAAGAAACGTTATTGCTATGTAACTGGAGAAACCTAAGGGTTGTCTTAGTAACATTATTATAAATACAATTCAACACATGTAAAAAAAATAGAATTAGGGTTTTCATATAAATGGTCTATGTTCCTAAGGATGCAGCTTGATAACAGAGATTTTGTGATTTTATGGAAACCAGATCATATACGAAATGCAAATTTTAACTGCATATACAGGCTGTATCCCGAGTGTGGCAACGTGATAAACAGATCACGTTTTTCCGTTGTCTTAAAATCACGTTTTCTTTAATTATACCAGGTGTTAGCTTTTGTGGTTCCTATCGTTTGTTCTCACAAACCAAATATAAGTGAGAATAACTCCACATGTCCAAGATATAACGTGGCTTCGTGCCCATTAAGCTCTGTTAGCATTTTGTCTGAAGTTTTCTTCTGACAGCATGGCTAGGGTGATATATCTCGTTGTCTTTTTCCTGGAACCATTAGCTTATGCAGGTAAAAGCTTTAATTCATTTTTTGCAATGTTTTTTCCTTCACGAATTATGGAGGCTTTTTGACATTCACAATAGTACTAGTCCCGTAAAAATTCAGTAAATTTTTTTTCATTTGTAACCTCTGAGAACTAAGTCTGCAGAAAGAAGTCGACTCCCTCGTCATCAAAGTAATTAAAGAATCAGATTCTCAGATTTTCTTTTTGTCAAAGTAACTTTTCTAAAAGGTAGTTTAAGTTAAGAACAGAAATACAAAGAAGGATTGATTCAGTGTTAAACGGGTTTCCACAGGCCTCAACAGCCACACATGATTATTTTACACTAGGACAGACGTTTTTATTTACCCCTCGACTAGACTTTGTTTAGAAAGAGCTTATCACAGGCCTTTATAATGACTGTGGACTACTTTTAACTCAGAATGTTTCACTTTGTTTAATGCCCTTGTCCCACTTGCTTAGCGACTAATCTACTTGGCAGTAGAACTCATAATAAAAACCTCAGTGCATTCTATCACTATCCGAGTAACTTCAATGCAAACAGTGAAAGTGTAGGACGCAGTTTACGAGTACTTTAATTTGGTTTAGATTTTCTTTAAATAAGTTGACTTAAAAAAATATTTCTGATTCTCAATCTAAATTTTTCTTTATTATTAATTTAGTTGTGACTGTACTTCATGTGGTTAAACTCAGCGAGTTTTATTAACATAACAGGCCTCAAAAGCCATACAGGATTATTCTGCACAAGCAGAGACAGATTTTGCTTAAAAGGAGCTGATTTCATGCTTTTATAATGAATTTAGGCTACTTTTACTCAATGTTTCAGTTTGTTTAACGCCCTCTTCCCACTTGCTTAGCGACTAATCTACTTGGCAAATGACAAGAACACATCGAAACCAGTCGCTAGACACTTTAATTTACCTAACCATTCTAAGCAACATATGGCAATCTGCGGTCTTTCCTTACACTAAGGTAGCACGGAAAGCCGTAAAACTCTTGAACAAAAGCTCAAAATTCAAACCGGCAGTCTAAATCCCACAGGGAGCAACGAACGCTTTTCATTCCACTAATTTATTCGTGTTTTTCTCGTTGCCATGTTCCCACCAATAACGTAGCTCCATTTTCTGCCTTTAAAAGCACACACAACCCACAATTCCTCTATTCGCTCCGACGAAGGGCTAACGCTCGAAACATCAGCTTTTGTAATCGTTACGGTGGCCAATTTACCATTTCAACTTTGTTGATATATCCATATTATTTCGTTACCCCCACCGACGCAGCCCCTAACAGTTTCTTTAGAAACTATCAGCCTTTATTTACTTGGCAGTAGAACTCGTAATAAAGCCTCAGTGCACTCTATCCCTATCCGAGTAACTTCAACGAAGACAAGGAAAGTGTAGGACGCAGTTTACGAGTACTTTAATTTGGTTTTCAATTTTCTTCAAATATGTTAGCTTAAAAATATAACTGACTTCTCAATCTACATTTTTGTTTATCATTAATTCAGTTGTGACTGCACTTCATGTGGTTCAACTCAGCGAGTTCTATTAATGTAAAAGTCATTATGTTAAATAAGCGCTTCTTGGTGATGTATTCTTTAATAGCTATCTCCGACGATTGCCGAATCATTCAGTTCGAGCATGAAGCTAAGGATAAGATTCTGAAAAATCATGTGCTGAAAAATGTCAGTGTGCGAAGAAAGTCACAGTGTATGTCGCACTGCTTCCTTGAACCGAATTGTGTGTCCTACAACTATGGCCCATTATACAGTGATACACCAACATGCGAGCTCAGCAATCGCACCCACCTGCAAGTCTCCAGCAGCGATTTTGTACGAATGGGAGACTACATCTACCGACACATATTGGTAAGACAAAACTTAACTATGATAGTACTTTGGGATAGAGTGTCCAAAAGCAAACTCAGCAGTCAATCAAAGTAAATAGCGCAAAAACGCAATTGGTGGCTTGCATCTAATTGGTTGAAGAAATTATGCTACCTTATTTTCTAGACAAAGCAGAAGATGTTTGTCTATAAACTCTCCATGCATGCTCTATTCAGGCTTCTGCATACTTCAAAAGCATTTGAATAATTTACATGTATTATAGAATTCGTTCATTTTTCACTCTGAAAATTGAATTACTACTTTTTGAATGTTTAGTTATACAAATACCTTCCCCACCCTTCATTTTATCTTCTTACAACAGACCGAGCCCACTGGTTGGTTATGATTAATAGTACACCACATTTTCAATAGGGTGATTCACTAGTTGCACTTAAATAATTCTAAGGTGCACTATGGTACACAGCCAATTAGAGAACAGGATTATGTACGACGTGGTATAAAACGTAATCTAATTGTCGTACAAGTGTCAAAACACTTATCTTTGATTGGCTGTGCACCAAAATGTCGCATCATGCTACTTCATTGGATCCTAGTTCAACTAGTATTATCCCTCGGTGAAATCTGCGAATGCACTTATGTTGATTTCCGGGTATGATGAGTAAATCGACTAAACTTTGAAATGGATCTTCTTTTACTACTTCTCAGAATCATTGTGGAAGTAGCCCATGTCCGAGCAACTCAATTTGTCAAGCTGGGTTTACTGATAAGGGATATCGATGTATTTGCCAAGAAGGATTGGAACAAGGAGCTAATTGTGATCAAGGTATATCTTGGGGTGAAGTTTGATATGGCTTACGTCTCTCTCTGACGTAATAGTTTTTAAGGGGCATTTACATCAAGAATTAGTCATTCGTAAGACCACTGTTACAGAATTAAATCATAACTGATAACTGAACAGTCAAAAGCATTTAAAGGAAGGAAGACAATACTTTTTGTCTTCTTTCTTTGAAAGAAAACCGACAACCTTTCATAATTTGGCGGTTAAGGTTACAAAATAATACGAATAAGTCTTGCGAACTCGAAGTGATCGAAAATAAATGACAAGCAAACAAACAGCATCAAAAAAATCATGGAATATGTTTTTGTTCACATAGTTAAGTGCGTTTAAAAGCGAGTTTTCTATCACTTTCTACCGTAGTGACTTGTCTCCGACTTGGCGACCTTTCGGGGAAACATACAAACAAATAACAAAATAAACAATGAAACTGACAGCAGACAAATTGTGACAACTTTAGGTCTGAGACTGAACCTGATGCTCTTTACTGTAATATCTACGAATTCGGCAACTGGCAAACATCTCAGTACAACATACGGTAGAAGTGATATTAATAAAAGCCTTTTAACATTCTGAAGAATTGTCAACGTAAGTTTATGGTTTAGTATTGAAATGCTCATCACCATTGGCGTCATCAAAAAACTCAACTGAACCGAAATTGAATGTGCAAGCGGACCTCATACGCACAAACCTTTTTGTTAAGCTTTAACTTATTTATTTTGTTAAACGTTCAAATCAGTACCTATTGTTGTTTTAAGTAATTCTAGCAGAATAATGTGACATTTTTTGACTTGAGAATGACTTTACGCTAACGTCAAAACGTGTTTGACCAGCCCTCTTTAGCTTTTCAAATGTCTTACATTGTTTTAAAGAAATATTGTATCGCAACTTTTTATAAAGTTAAGTACTTACGTTGAGGAATAGAAAACAGACACTGAAAGCTAAGATTACATAGCTAACTTGCTTTTTATTCTACGAAACTGAAATTTTTAATTTGGATGCTTAAGATATTTAACTGTCAAGAGAGGCAGTCCAACGACCTCAGTCATGTAAAGTTACGCGCGTGTACTTGCTTCTAGACATTTAAAACTATTTAGAAATAATTTTGAACAGTATGTGTCTCACTTCCTTAGATGTTATCTAGCGTTTTGAAGTCATGATGCGCTTTTTAATTTTGCCGAAGGAGATAGGGTATACTACTCTGCTCAATTAAAGTTGACTTAGCATGAATAAAACATTTTGATGATCTCAAACATAGTGCACTATGCTTTTCCCGTTGTTAGCATTGTTTTCGTTGTCATCATCCTTATCATCACCATCGTCGTCTTTATCACCATTACTGTCGTCGCCGTTGTTGCCATCATCATCGCCATCATCCTCGTCCTCACCACTACCGTCGTCGTCACTACTGCTGTTGTCCTCTTTCTTATCATCGAGATCATCATCCTCATCGTCATCATCATCATCATCATTATTGCCATTGTCCACGTCTTCGCCACCGCCGTTGTCGTCGCCGTTATCGTCGCCGTCTCTGTCGCTATCTTCGCAGTTGTTATCATCATCATCGCCATCGTCATCATCTTTGTCGCCGCTGCCGCTGCCGCTGCCGCTGTCGCAGTCGCCATCGCTATCGCCATCGCCGTCGTCGTCGTCGTCGTTGCTTCTGTCTCCAACAACGCTGCTTTCCTCGTCAACAATGACATTGCCTGATCCAAGTTCACCAGGTAAAGTTTACAAATTAATTCTAAAATGCTAAGTATTAGTTGAGACTGTGACTAACAAATTTCCACTGCAGTAAATTACGCACAAAACATTTTGTTAAGCTTTAACTTATTTATTTTGTTAAACGTTCAAATCAGTACCTATTGTTGTTTTAAGTAATTCTAGCAGAATAATGTGACATTTCTTGACTTGAGAATGACTTTACGCTAACGTCAAAACGTGTTTGACCAGCCCTCTTTAGCTTTTCAAATGTCTTACATTGTTTTAAAGAAATATTGTAACGCAACTTTTTATAAAGTTAAGTACTTACGTTGAGGAATAGAAAACAGACACTGAAAGCTAAGATTACATAGCTAACTTGCTTTTTATTCTACGAAACTGAAATTTTTAATTTGGATGCTTAAGATATTTAACTGTCAAGAGAGGCAGTCCAACGACCTCAGTCATGTAAAGTTACGCGCGTGTACTTGCTTCTAGACATTTAAAACTATTTAGAAATAATTTTGAACAGTATGTGTCTCACTTCCTTAGATGTTATCTAGGCGTTTTGAAGTCATGATGCGCTTTTTAATTTTGCCGAAGGAGATAGGGTATACTACTCTGCTCAATTAAAGTTGACTTAGCATGAATAAAACATTTTGATGATCTCAAACATAGTGCACTATGCTTTTCCCGTTGTTAGCATTGTTTTCGTTGTCATCATCCTTATCATCACCATCGTCGTCGCTATCGCCATTACTGTCGTCGCCGTTGTTGTCATCATCATCGCCATCATCCTCGTCCTCACCACTACCGTCGTCGTCACTACTGCTGTTGTCCTCTTTCTTATCATCGAGATCATCATCCTCATCGTCATCATCACCATCATCATTATTGCCATTGTCCACGTCTTCGCCACTGCCGTTGTCGTCGCCGTTATCGTCGCCGTCTCTGTCGCTATCTTCGCAGTTGTTATCATCATCATCGCCATCGTCATCATCTTTGTTGCCGCTGTCTCTGTCGCCATCGCCGTCGTCGTCGTCGCTTCCGTCTCCGACAACGCTGCTTTCCTCGTCAACAGTGTCATTGCCTGATCCAAGTTCACCAGGTAAAGTTTACAAATTAATTCTAAAATGCTAAGTATTAGTTGAGAATGTGACTAACAAATTTCCACTGCAGTAAATTATAGCAATTTTTCGACCTTAGGGCTAGTGGAGGCAGTGTGGCCGAGTGGTTGGCCGAGTGGTTAGAGTGTCGGACTTGTAATCCGCCGCTCCCGGGTTCGAGTCCCACCCTGACCACTGGATCTGTTTCACGGTAGCCCCGAGTTCAGATCTTGGCCACGCTTGTAAATAGCCAACTGGGTTGCCTCCGGCCAGTTGGGGTTCTTAATGATGTTATGTTCAATTTAGACTATTTGTTTCATTTGTTTGCAAGGACCACAATGGAAACTACTGGTTCACCAGTAATTGTGTAATCCTATAAAAAGACTTATTTTTTTTTTTTTTTTTTAAGGTTGTTGAAGCCATATGACCAGGGAAAATGGAGGTTATGATTATCAGAAGTCGACGTTGATGCAATGATTCCTGATTTCAAAACATGATGGCTATGAGCCTGACGCTTTTTAACTTTTTGAGTCGATTAGGTGTAGATAACTTTCTATTGGACCTGCGGTCGAATGAGTTTAATTCTTCTCTTTAGATGAGGGTTTTACAAAAAGATAAAAATTTAATCGAACGCATAGCAATTTGTCTTCTTTAAGTATGTCCCGATGAGTGGCATCCTTTCCAAAGCTGGTGCTGTCATTTTACAACAGGTGTAAAGACTTGGAACATTGCAGAATTGAACTGTTCCTTTAACAGTACCAAGTTGGTTAAAATTGATTCCTCTGAACAAAAAGATTTACAAACAGATGTACGCGATGACATTGTTTGAATAGATAAGAATGAGTGTAGAACATCGCCAGAAATCAGGGACATTTAGAGCCTGATAACAATTATCAGCGGGACATCGTATTACACTCCTGAACAATATATCAAGAGAATTCAATATGGTGGCGATCACGGGTCGATCTGCAAAGACGCGTGTTTCGAACCATGACTTGGTAAAGTGTTCATGTTAGGTTCGTATCACGTAACCATCTACCCTCAGTTACCCATGTTGTACCACGTTAAACCTCATCTACTCTAGTTTACCCATGTTCTACCACGTTAACCCTCATCTATCCTGGATTACCCAGGCTCTACCACGTTAACCCACATCTACCCTACGTTACCCATGTTCTACCACGTTTACCCCCATCTACCCTAAGTTACCCACGTTCTACCACATTTACTCCCATCTGCCCTAAGTTACCCGTGTTTACCACGTTAACCACCATCTACCCTAAGTTACCCATGTTCAACCACGTTAACCCTCATGTACCCTATGTAAGCCATATTTTCTACCCCGTGTAGCCCCATCTACCCTAAGTTACCTATGTTTTACCAGAATAATTTGGATATATCAACAAAGTTGAAATGGTAAATTGGCCACCGTAATGATTACAAAAGCTGACGTTTCGAGCGTTAGCCCTTCGTCGGAGCGAATAGAGGAATTGTGGGTTGTGTGGGCTTTTAAAGGCAGAAAATGGAGCTACGTTATTGGTGGGTGCATGGCAACGAGAAAAACATGAATAAATTAGTGGAATGAAAAGCGTTCATTGATCCCTGTGGGATTTAGACTGCCGGTTTGAAAGATGAGCTTTTGTTCAAGATTTTTACGGCTTTCCGTGCCACCTAAGTGCAAGGAAAGACCGCAGATTGCCATATGTTGCGGTCTTTCCTTGCACTTAGGTGGCACGGAAAGCCGTAAAAATCTTGAACAAAAGCTCATCTTTCAAACCGGCAGTCTAAATCCCACAGGGATCAATGAACGCTTTTCATTCCACTAATTTATTCATGTTTTTCTCGTTGCCATGCACCCACCAATAACGTAGCTCCATTTTCTGCCTTTAAAAGCCCACACAACCCACAATTCCTCTATTCGCTCCGACGAAGGGCTAACGCTCGAAACGTCAGCTTTTGTAATCATTACGGTGGCCAATTTACCATTTCAACTTTGTTGATATATCCAAATTATTTCGTTACTCCCACCGACGCAGCCCCAAACAGTTTCTTTCGAAACTATCAGCCTTTATATGTTTTACCAGGTTTACCCCATCTACCCTAAGTTGCCCATGTTCTACCACGATAACTCTCATTTACCCTAGGTTACCCATGTTTTACCACGTTAACCCTTATCTACCCTAAGTTACCCATGTTTTACCACGTTAACCCTCATCTACCCTTAGTTACTCATGTTTTACCACGCTAACCCTCATCTACCTTAGGTTACCCATGTTTTACCACGTTTACCCCCATCTACCCTAAGTTACTCATGTTCTACCACGTTAACCCTCATCTACCCTAAGTTACCCATGTTTTACCACGTTCACCTCCATCTACCAAAAGTAATTCATGTTCTACTACGTTAACCCTCAGTTACCCATGTTCTACCATGTTTACTCCCATCTACCTTAAGTTACCCATGTTCTACCACGTTAACCCTCATCTACCATAAGTTACGCATATTCTACCACGTTTACCCCCATCTACCGTAAGTTACCCATGTTCTTCCACGTTAACCCTGATCTGCTCTAAGTCACCCATGATACATACATACACACATAGGTTAATTGGCCACTCCTTGTAAGGGCTTTTCAGGGCCAACAACCACCCATCCCACCCCAGGGGAGGACATGCAGTACACGGTAATCTCGTGCGTGGGAAATTAACGTCTCTTACCCCTAACCCAGCAGTAGACGGGGCCGACGATTGATTCGTCCTTATCCGAGAAGACTAGGGGCCAACACCTCTAGACAAGAAGCATATGGTCTACGGTATCGAACGCCTTGGAGAGGTCAAGGAAAACTGCTCCCGTAAAACAGCCGTTATAAGAGTCTTGATAACGGCTGTTTTACGGGAGCAGTTTTCCTTGACCTCTACAAGGCGTTCGATACCGTAGACCATATGCTTCTTGTTAAAAAAAACTCAAGGCTATTGGTGCTGGTTCTCAATAATATTGTCTCATACCTCAATAATCGGTACCAAGAAATATCTATTGAAGGCTACCAGTCCCCTCCTTATGAAGTTCATGTTGGAGTACCTCAAGGTAGCATCCTTGGCCCTCTACTATTCCTTATCTACATTAACGATCTTCCGAACTGCTTAGAACACTGTCAAGTAATTATGTATGCAGACGACACTGTGACATAGTCAAGTGGAAAACGCTGCCAAGATATTCAATATCATCTAAATGCCGACCTTGCCAATTTACCTCAATGGTTTGATAGTAACCATCTGACACTGAACACTAAAAAATCGAAATTTTTGTTTGGTAGCCATCGCAGATTGCAAACCTGCCAAGGTATCAAGCTTGAAATAGATAACAGAGAACTTGAAAATACGGGTTCAATCAAATATCTCGGTGTAGTCATCCACAAGAACATGACATGGCACGAGCACATCGAATCATTAATCACCAAAATTAAAACAGAGAATCGGTTTACTAAAACGAGTCAAGCATCTGTTACCATTAGAAACGCGAATTACATTGTACAATTCCTTAATAAGTCCACTTTTTGACTATGCCGACATCATCTGGGGAGACAAGAATAACGCCACTATCATAGAAGATTTGTAAATACTACAAAATAAAGCTGCAAAAGTTATCCTTGATTTGCCGAATCACGCCTCATCCACCGACGCGCTAAATTCTCTGAACTGGCCAACACTGCTCCAACGGCGTCTTGTACTCAGATACATTGCCACCTTTAAGTACATTCACGGCCTTGTGGATTGTACTTTTAATATTTTAAGGATTTCTGACTTCCATAGATATAATACAAGAAGAAAGAACGATTTCCGCCTCCCTCGTGTAAAAACGAACTAAAGAAAACAGAGACTTTTATATGTGCGCGCAGGAGAATGGAATCTCTTAGACACTTCTATTAAAGAAGTTGACTCCTTTCTCGTTTTTAAGCATAGAGTGAAAAATCATGTATTTAGTTAAGTTAGCGTTGAGATCTGATTTTATCAAGTTCACACACCCTGTATATTACTTAGTTTTTATGTTTATAATTTGTTTTCCATTTCTATAACTTTATTTTACTTATTTTTATTTTACAGGGCCTCACAGAATACCACTCCCCAGTGATGTGAACCCCCTGTATAAAGATTGTCATTATTATTATTATTATTATGCAGTATACACGTTTGGATGCTAGTGAGCTAAGCAAGATAGGGCGAAAATTCGTAGCCTATATGCATGACAGGACTGTTAACTATAATAATATCTAATACTACTTAAATATAAATGATCAATATAAAACGATAAAAGTGTCAATTGGCTTAATACTAAGATGTTTTTTTTAAATGTTCATGATTTACTGTTCGGTTCTTAAAATATCCTTAACTTAAAATGTTCATAAAATCCTGTTCATAAAAACCAAATCATAATGTCCTTAAAATTCTTACGCTGTAACCAGTTTAAATGTTCTTGCAATGTTCAGAGTGCTACTTAATACAGCTTTCTTTGTATCTTGTACCAAAGAAGCCCTTCATTTCAGTTTCCATAGCTTTAGACCATCCTCCAAGTACATCTATAATGACGTTTACTTATGAGATCTTGTATCCTGGGTGTTGTTTTGTCAGCTCAAGTCTAAGTGCTCCATACTTCTTGGTCTTTTCTTTGTCTTTCTTGTCTCTGTTGTTGATCCAAGGGCAGTTCATTTCCACCATGAGTACCTTCTTGTTTTTGTGGTCGATGAAACGTGCATCCACACGATTAGATTGTACATATGTATGATCAGCATATACTGGTACATCCCAGTATGCCTCAGCATCAGGTGACTTATAAAGAGGTTTGGGCTTCACATCTGAGAACCATGGCCGAGTACTATCAGCGAGCTCTAGGTCTTTGAGCATCTCAAAGAAGAACACTTTCAAAGCAAAATTGTGCCTTTCTAAGTACTTGGACTGAGCTAATGATGGACATCCAGCAAGTACATGTGCCATGCTCTCAGGACCTTCGCCACACATTCTACATTTGACATCGTTCTTGTCCGTTATTCCAGTCTTGTAGGCCATGTAGACCTTTGTTAGTGTGAGCTATTCGTACAGTTCCATGATGCCTGCGATACAGTGGGTAGGAGCACATTGCCATTTATTGAGCCATGCAAAACAATTTTCAAGGCTCAGTCGATCATCTTGCCATCTTGCTTTTAAAAGACTTCCTTGCCACTGTTGATCTTCGACTTTTTTGACTAGTTTCTCATTTACAACTTTCTTTATATGCTTCTTGATGTGCATATCTTTTGTAGCTATCTCTGGTTCTTCTGTTGGGCTACATGATGGTTCAGTGGTATTCAAGTTCAGAGTTGTATCCAGTTCTTGTGCAAACTTCTTCGAGTCAGTGATAAGAGAGGAGAATCCCTTGACTATAGCCCATTCTTCAAACTGTTGCACAGATTTCATCTTGGGGTCTAGACTTTCATAGAGTTTAACTGCTGCTTTGATGTTGATCAGCTTATACTCTTGCTCAATGGCTCGTAGTCCTCGTCCTTCTTTCTCCCTAGGTAGATATAGCACCGCTATGGAGCTAAGTGGATGACGCCCTCCATTTTCGCAGATGATCTTTCTTGTTTGTCTGTCGATGTCACGCAACTCAGCAAGTGGCCAATGCTGGGTCCACAAGGGGTATGTGAGTGCTGGAAGTGCAAACTGGTTTGTGGCAAGGACGCGGTTAAAATCAGATAGTGGGCTCGTCCAGATCACGGATAGTCTTGTGAAATACACCTTTGCAGCCTCTGTGAGTGCTTGCTTCTCGTCTTGCATAACTGATTCTTTAATCCCCAGAAACTTGTAGTTGGATCCTGACTCGAGATTCTTGACCACTGACGTATTATCATTATTATTATTATTATTATTATTATTATTATTACTAGAATATCTATCCATTTCTTGTTGTACAAAGGTAGCAAATTCTCCTCAATTATATTAAGACCATGAATATTGGTCCGGTCGGGGCTCGAACCCTCGACCTCCCGCACAATACAATCAGGCGCTCTAACCAATTGAGCTATATTCTACGCGCCTATCATCTACCACGTTTACCCTCATCTACCTTAGGTTACCCTTTTTTTACCACGTTAACCCTCATCTACCCTAAGGTAGCCATCTTCTATGACATTAAGCCTCATCTACCCTTAGTTAACCATGTTCCACCACGACAACCCTGATCTAGCCTTGTTCGTCCACGTTAACTTCCATCTACCCTTAGTTAACCATGTTCTACCAGGGTAACCCCATCACTTTGGCCCACATTAACCCTAAGTTAAACATGATCTATCGCACATGTACACATGTCTATTCCAAGGCGGAAGGGAGCTTTGCAAAGTTTGGACATGTTCAATAAACATGTTTTAATAAAATCATCACTGTCTATAGGGGTTGCTTATTGCTTTTATCTTCTCTTCCATTCAGAAAGAAAATAAAGGAAACTTTAAAGTTTTTTTTCAATCTACTCTGGAATTGCTACTTAAGGCTCCTTTTTCAATTTTCCAAAGTTAAACAAGTTTAAGTGGTGCGAATGGGTCATTATTAAGATTGTAACTGAGGTGAACGCATGCGATTTAAGTAATCAATAATGATTAATATCTAAATAATCCAAATCAAAATAATCCAGCTCAACTGCCTTAATCTGAGTACAAAAGCGTGGAGGGTTCATTTGTCTAACGATAACTAATAACTCTTACAACATCAATTAAAACTATGTTTTATAACAGAGTAAATAATAAATAGTAAATAGTATTCGAAATTGATGAAAATACATTTACATTTCGATTGCCACAAAAGCCACTCTTTTCATTTCCGAGTTAATGTATAAGAGTGCCTATTAACAGGGATCAGACTAGTACAGCAGAGAGACCTGCAGATCACTGCATCGTGTGCAAGTAATCTAATAACTACAAAATTTCTAATCACGGATCAGACCAATTCACAGTGTACTGCGATCAAACAAGTGATGGAGGAGGTACGTGAAACTGAATAAGATGATCTCTATGGGGTTAACCTTTAGGCGTAAAAAAGCCACAAATTCGGCCTTTAGTGATAAAAATTAACAAATTGAAGCTGTTAGTCATAAAAAACATGAACCATGATTGCGTAATCATTAACCAAAATTGGTCCACAATGCGTACATGTGTGGCTTACGAAATTGAGCTGCTTTCTAGTGTCTGATGTCCTATTGAGCTTCTATCAGAGGAGCTAATATCTGATTACAGTTAGATAGTCTTCGATATTGTTCCTGTTGAACAATAAAATAAGATAACTGGCATACAATAGTCCTGAAATGTTCATTTTCAAGATGAGGGTTAATGGCAAAACTTTGTTAGGGAGGCCTCATTTTAACAACAAAGGCTGCACATGTAACCTGAAGATTAATTTTTAGGAACTAAAAAACCGTCAGCATCATCTCCCATAGTGGCCTAGTAGATTCAGTCATGATTTTGTTTACGTAACGAAGTGGAATTGAGTTCTGAAGTTTGTAGGTTGATTGTCTTTTCCAAGGTAAGTGATGTGAAAATAACTCTAGGGAGCATTTTATATGAATATTTTTGGCATTTTTTGTACCAGTACCAAAACGTTTGGGAATGATGAAATCTACACTAGAAGCCATTGGGAGTTTGATGTGGTTTGAATGCATGACCAATTTTACATTAGGGCACACAATTCTATTTTCAGTTGGTTGAGAGCAAAATGTTTACTTTAATTATTGTATTTGGGTTTTCTGGGACTGTAATTTAAATAAAGAACACAGAGAAATTTAGCTGAGGTAGGTGGATATGGGGTTGCAAATGGAAGAATCTAGGGAAAAAAGATAGGTGCATAACAAAATGAGAACACAAGCAATATTTTAATGAATCATATGTCGGGTAGTACTCTGAAGTAATATTACATTAACACTGCTAAGAATTATTTTTAACCCAATACAGGGTGTCAAGCAGCACATCAGCCCAGGAAAATAGGAAAATGGGAAAATAGGAAGTCTGAATACGTAAAATAGGAAAAAAAAGGAAAAAAAAGTGATAAACTCCTACTTTGCGTTGTAATTGTGTTGCTATTTGCTGGATTGTTACACCAAATGGTAGCCACTAGCTTTGTTTGGAAACTGTCACTAACTGGTTTGACTGCCTGCAAATGCTTACTTTTCTTTGCATGCTGAAAAAGTTGAGCTTTGCCAGCATTGTCACAGCGAGATTCACGGTCACAAAGTCGACAGTATGCAAGAAAGTC
Source organism: Stylophora pistillata (assembly GCF_964205215.1). Classification (NCBI taxonomy): domain Eukaryota; kingdom Metazoa; phylum Cnidaria; class Anthozoa; order Scleractinia; family Pocilloporidae; genus Stylophora; species Stylophora pistillata. The sequence goes on along the minus strand of NC_142526.1, from coordinate 23,061,367 downwards.
ATCCTTTCCTTTGCGACACCAAGTACTCAGACTTTGTTTGTTTGAATCAACAGCAGTCAACCAAGAATTGCTGAACTTAGTTTTTCCACCAGGCATGCTTGAAATATACAATAAATGGCTCTTGCAACACCTTGAAATTGATCAATTTAAAGTTAAAAAAAATAATGTATCTCCCAATCCATAAGTAAAATATGCAGGAAAAATGTGATCAAGGCACAAGTACAGAAGGAAACAAATGTGTAAACATGCATCAATCTTAGCTTTCCTACCTCTTAAGACCCTGGGTTGAAGGTAAAAAAGAGGGGAAAACAGAAGAAGCAGCTAACCATGTTAAATAGAAGCCATTTTGAAAAGAAAAACAGACCATGTGCTCAGATTAAAGGCACCACTGATGTCTGGGATGGCTAGTGCCTATACCCCTTACTACATTTTTCTGAAAATCGAGTCCCACACTGAAAACTGTAAAAATGCAGGGTTACTCAAACCGAGGATATTCCTTAAACCTCTTTATGGACTAGCAAAAATCTCTTTGTACAGCATGAACCAAAAGAATAGGAAAAATAGGTTTTCTCAAAAAATAGGAGAAAATAGGAATGACTCTAAAAAATTACAAGATTAAACGAGACTTACCTGTAAGTTGAAGTTTGATTGGGATTCTATCCTGTTATCAGTCCGGAACGAAGGAGTCACATGAGATGCGCGCGCATGCTGCTGGTCAGTCTTCAAAGTGAATGGCACAGGATAAGGAACGAAGGAGAAGGGTGGGTGGGTTGGGATGTGACTCCTTCATTCCGGACTGATGACAGGATAGAATCCCAATCAAACTTCAACTTACAGGTAAGTCTCGTTTAATCTTGTAATTCTATCCTGTCATCAGTCTACGTCACTACGGAGTCACATGAGACTTCAAAGTCCTGTGCCATGAGCTTTCAACAAAATCAGACATAGTTCAACAACAATAACGGCATTTATTGTCAAAAGTGGCTACAGATGTGTATCATTGTTCACTCCAATAACGTGTGTCCAAAATTTGCCGCTCTATCGACTGGCTTCTCATAGAAACGTGCAAAAGTTCCAGAGTTGAGCCATCCTGCTGCTTTCAAAATTTCTTGTATCGCAAGTCCCTTAGCTTTACAAGACGAAGTGGACGCAAATCTGGTACTGTGTGCAGAATAGGCAGTGAGGTCAATTCCTGCTGATTTCATAACTGCCTTTGTCCATCTAGATACAGTGTCCCGCGAAACAGGATCATGAGGCTTGATGTAGGTTAAGAGCAACTGGGAATGCTCCTTCCTTAGTGGCTTGGTCCTGCTAAGGTATTCAGTCAGATGCTCCACTACACAAAGTTTTTTGTCCTCTTTAAAGGCTAAAAGTTCGATAGGCTCCAGGTGCTTTCCTGGCTTTGATTGTTTTAGCTTGTCCATGACGGTAATCCTATACATGTCCCCAAATGCTTGTATATGATTGATGTCAAATAAATGAACCGTCTGGCCTCGTTGGCCAGTTGTTAGATGTAATAACATTGTCAAATTTAACTAAAGGTCCTTTAACGATAAATCCTGGGCCAACTTCATGGTCCTGAAGTAGTTTAAAACAATATTAACCTCCCAAATCTCGCTGTAGCGAGGCAATGCAGGCCTAAGTTCATAAATCCCTTTTAAACAACGACAAACTAAGGGATGTTCCCCAAATTTACTCCCATCATCCATGATTATCACCGCTGAGAGTGCTGAGCGTGCCAAATTTACAGCACTATAGCCAAGTCCTGAAGAGTATAGAGATACTAAAAATTCGATTGCCTGGGTAATGGTCGGATGACATCTGTTAATGCCATTATCCTTGCAATAGCAAGACCACTTTCTGAGGTAGGAATCATACTGTTTAGAAGTGCCAGGCCTCCATGATGCCATTAACACTTTTTGTGCACTAGAAGACAGCCCAATGTGATTTAGGTTTTCCCTGATAATAGACATACCATCAGACTGAGTTTTTTCCACAGGGGATGTACTTCGGACGGGTGGCTCGGTAGAAACAGAAGATCCTTTCTGGCTTTTATCAGCACTCTCTCCTTGACCATCATGTGCAGAACTTTGGGAAACCAACTCTGAGTTGGCCAATCTGGGAGAACAACAATTCCTGTTGCCTGATCTGATACCATTTTGCTTAGGCAGGCTGGAATAACACTAAAGGGGGGAAATGCATACAATTTCAGCACGGACCAATCCAATGAGAATGCATCTATAGCACTAGCAGTTGGATCTGGTTTGTAGGAAACATAACTTGGAAACTGATTATTGATGCGAGAAGCGAATAAGTCAATGTCTGGCATGAACGTTAGTTTTTCTAAGGCATGAAACAAGGCATCTTTGTCTAGCATCTACTCTGACTCTCTCATTTCTCCTGGATTCAAAATCAGCAACCAAGTTATGCTTTCCTGGTATATGGGCAACACTCAGCCAGATTCCCCTGTCCGTGCACCATTCCCAAATTTCTTTTGCCATCAGATTACAGCTATGCGAATGGCTAGAACCCATATGATTTAACACACTGACTGCTGTTGTATTATCACACATTATTCTGACATGGGATTTTTTCTTTTCTTTTGCAAAGGTTTTCAGAGCCAGTAGAATAGCATGCATTTCTAGCTGATTAATATGATTCTGGGATTCAGAGAAAGACCAGTTTCCTCCCGTTGAAATCTCCCCACAATGAGCACCCCACCCCAAGAGTGAGGGATCTGTGGTTATAAGGAGCTCAGGTTTAGGGTGGTAAATTACATTGAAGGAATTTTCAACATTTCTAACCCACCACTGTAGCTCCTGAAGGGCTCCATGTGACAATGTCATATAGGAGTCAAAATTGCCTTTATTTCTTTTAAGAACTGCAGTTTTGTCAGCTTCGAGTTGTCTGTAGTATAAAGGACCATGCATGACCCCTGGGAAACTTGATACTAGTTTACCAAGTACTCTGGCTACTTCTCTGATGGTAATTTTGCCATGCTGAACATCCTTGCATGCATCGCATATCCTTTTTGCCTTCTCATTGGTAAGTCTGATAGTCATTGTCACTGAGTTTATAAGAAAACCGAGGACTATTATCTCTTGGGAAGGGATCAAAAGAGATTTCACAGGGTGTACAATGAAGCCAAGCTGCTCAAGAATCAGCATAGTCTCTGAGACATTCAAAATACATTGATCATATGTCTGCGCTTGGAGATAAACATCATCCAAGTGAGCAACTGATATGTGCCCTTTAGTATGCAGGTGGGCCACCACTGGCTTGAGTATTTTAGTAAACTTCCAGGGGGCACAAGCTAACCCATTTGGCAGACAGGAAAACTGGTAGGTCTTATTTTCCCAGTGAAAACGTAAATACTTTCTGTCTGATTGCTTGATTGGTATAGAATAATAGGCATCCTTCATGTCTATGCATGCCATGTAGCAATTTTGGGTAATCAATTTTGTTATGGTGCCAAGAGAATCCATTTTAAAATGATAGTTAGTAACAACCTCATTAAACTTTTTCAAGTTTAAAATAAGTCTATGAGTCCCATCTTTCTTAGGTGTTAGAAAGATAGTTGAGATTATTTGTTCAGGATCATAGCTAGCCTCTTCAATTACCCTTTTCGTAAGCAATTTTTGAACTTCCAGATTGATGTTTTTAGTATCAGTCTCATTGTGCTTGTTTGTTGGTAGTTTATGTTGCACTGGAGGGTCATCACATTGGATGCTTACTCCGAGGATATCAGATAAGATATCCTTGTCACTAGTTAGTTTTGTCCAAGCTGAGTAGTGTAATTTCACCTGCCCAGCTGTAAAATTGGTACATCGGCTGTGAAGGTAATTCAATAAGAGTGGCAAAATTTGTGTAAACATACTTACCGAGTTTTGGATTTCTCTCAACTTTTTGACCACTTGGTGGCTCTCTGGCTCTGTTGTTTGCCTTGGTTGCCTTGGTTGCCCCAGTTTTTGAAAGGGGGCTTTCCCCCTAAAAAAGAGTCTTTCCTGGCATATTTCGATTGGGGTCGGTAGCTTGCAGTGTTTTTGGGTTTTATAACCTTCCTCAGTTTACTAGTTTCCCTTGCATCTTTTAGATGCTTGGACAATTCTTCCCCAAAGAGTTGTTGTGAAGTAGCAGGTATTTCAAATGAGCATATTGACTTCTACTCGTAGCTTAGTGCAGGCTTAATTTGTTCCCGCCTTAACTGAGACATCTGGGTCTGTACATGACCCAACATTGCAATGGTATCGGCCAGATTATTTATAAGCCCTGGTGTATTATCAGCATTTGCAGTAATCCACTGAAGGGTTTGTAAATTGACAATAGCTGTCTTATTTACAAGTTGCTGAAGATTGGCAATTTGTAAATCAGCTTTCCGCTGGAAGGCATTTAATTGCGCCCATATCTCCTGATTTACCATTATCTGTTTCAGTTCAGGACAATTTGCCGGACGTTTGTGTTTTTCAAGTATTGTCTTGATTTTATCGGGATTTAATTTCTTACCCCATCGCTATTTGACAACAGTTGTCACATCCTCATCCAAATCATCGCCGGTGGCATCTTCAGTGTCATAGGCATCAGCCAATGAGTTGAGCATCTTTCCTTTGCTACTTTTTTGGTCGGTGACCTTTTTAGGGTTTTTATTACGCTCGGTGAGCACTTTGACAGCATCGTCGTCCTCCAATTCATCGCTAGCATACAAGCTAACATTATTTAATTTAATTTAATTTACTCACTTTCACCAGAGTGTGGTGAGGGTCGCACAACAGAGCGAGGCTCCTTATTAAGTGCGCCCTATATCCCACCCATCCCACCCCAGGGGAGGACATCCATCACACAGTAATCTCGTGTGTGGGAAATTAACGTCTCCTAACCCAACCCTGCAGGAGACGGGACCTCCATTTATTCGTCCCTATCCGAGAAGACTAGAATATCTAACCATTTCTTGATGTTATAGAAAGGTAGCAAATTCTTCTCAATTATTTTTAAGACCCTGAGTGTTGGTCCGGCCGGGGCTCGAACCCTCGACCTCCCGCACAACAGTCCAGCGCTCTATCCATTTGAGCTAACCGGGAGGTTAGCTCAAATCATCCATGTGAGGAGAGGTTGAGGGCCCAGCCTCCTCCTCTGACTCTCGGTCAGAGGCTGACATGCTGTCTTCACCTCTAGCCTTTCGTTTCTTGGCCGGTGGCCCTTTAGTGTTGCACATGTTCTCAAAAATGGCCGCCATCTTAGCCATATTTTCGTTAATTGAGAAAATAGCCTTGTTAAGGCTGCCCTCCTTGGCGCTCTGTGAGCTTCTTGAGGTGTCCTCGTGCGATTCATCCATTTCAGGAGCGGCATTGTTTGAATCGCCCATCCTGATGTTTTCGCTGAAATTTGAGGAAAAATCAAACAATCATGGACTTCCACATACCTTAAGCTTGGAATTTTGTAGAAAGGATTCCAAAGGAGCGCAGGATTGCGAATATTTTCCTTGGATTACGAAGCAGAAAAAGAGAATTGTGTGAAGATCTAAACCAGCAAGCGAGCACTGACCAGCAGCATGCGCGCGCATCTCATGTGACTCTGTAGTGACGTAGACTGATGACAGGATAGAATAGGAAAAAATAGGAATAAATAGGAACTTGACACCTTGCCAATAAGATTCACAATTTGACCTGGAGGTTTCATTTAACAGAAAGTTCAATAGAGATAAGTGTTACCATAACAGATTTCAGGAACAGTAATCAGAGGCATTACTTAAACACAACAGAGCTCAATGTACAGGGAAGCGCACGATGGTATCATATGATTTAAAGTACCAGAACCTTTCAAGTTTTCTTATTATTAATATTCTTATTTCAGGCCAGTGTGTTTCCCAAATTCAAGCTATGTGGAGACATGAAATGAAAAGGTGAACTTGACATCATCATGTAAATGGTCAACTTGACATGCTATCAAAATTTGTCCTTCAGTTGAAATCGTACTCAGGAATACATTTTGTAAGTTTTTATCAATATACCTATAAAATTCAAACTTTTGTTTATTTTGGTCAGCTACTATGCGTATCAAGCAGCACAACCTACTTCATGTAAATCTCATTGGTTTCTAGTGTGATCTATCAATGCTGAGCCTACCAGTTGGTTTAAATTTGTACTTGAGTAGTTACTTTTGCACTAGTGACACATGAAAAAGACACTTAGCTGTTTTCAGCTAATCAAGTGCAATTTTTCATGTACATCAGTGTTGTGATGAATTAACCAAAACCAAACAAGTAACTGAAAGGGAGTTGTAGTCTACCAAATAAAGGCCTAATACACATGTACTCTTACCAAGTTTAAATATCAATGCTCATCTGAACCATTATGAAGAGAATTTAGAGTCTGCCAAGCTTTCAGGAAGTCAAGAAATGTTAAGGTCTGAATAATTCTGCAGATTACTTGGAAAACATAATAATAATAGTAATCACATTTCAGTCGTAACACTAAACTACAAGGCTCCTATAAGCAATGGGATATAAGCATTGTAGAAAATCATTTGTAAAAACCAAAACATCACATCATTGCACATTTTGTGTTATCCAAAAACTTGTTTCAATACTGACAAGTAAAAATCATTTAATAGAACATCATAAGCATGAAACTCCATATCCTTTGTTTTTACGAAATTGTCATAAAAGCCAATCCTTGACCGTTATTGTACAATCGAGATTCCCATACTTACTTTTGTCGTTTTGAGATATGCCTGGAGAATGCAACTACAATACAACTTATTTCACTTTATGGCACTTCCAGGAGGCTTCAGACAGTTTCAAACACTTTCAAACTCTTTCAGAGACTCAGTGGTGCAACCCGCACTAATAGATCAAACTGATAGTTGTTGGCTTGCGAGAGTGCAACGACTCCTTCCAGTGTAATAGCAAATCGTGCCAAAGATTCAAGATGTTAAATGTTGTCTTTTAAGAGCGTAAAAGCTCTTGCACAAGCTGCAGTTATAACACAAGCCGGATCTGGGTGCGTTGGCTTGTGTCAGGAGAGCTAACTCGCCAAACGATCACCTGAAAAAAAAAATTACTCAAGACCACGCTTACTACCAAGATGGCTGCTTCAGACTAGTACCCCTTACGATACAAGACCCCGTGACATGCGTTTGACTCTCGTGGACAAATAAATAAATAAATCCCATCATCCCACACAATAAACCGAAAATTGGCCAAAACTTAAAATGTAAGTCGTAAAAGCCATGACCTCTTAGGGACCCTCGAATAACCGTCCTCAGTAGTTTCCAAATAAGTAGTTGTTTTAGAGGTGGCCTACTCCCTCGTCAAGAAATGCCCTCGGACTTAAAATTTAAAATGAAGGTCCAGGTCTTATTCATTTTCTATTTTTTTTAGCGACAGAAGTGCAGTCAATTAGAAAAACTGTTTCTAGAGTTTTGCAGTAGGAAAAGGTGATTTTCCCGACCTTGGACTATTTCATAGAGTTTTGTTTTGTTCTGTTTTTTTTGGTTTGTTTGTTTTTTTTTTGTTTTTTAATTTATTTTAAGGTTGGACGATGATATTCAAATACATTGGAGGAATGTCTTCTTCACTGACTGGTGATGCGTTATGGAGTTCATCCGACACATTATCAGAAAATATTACCGCTGCTTTAGATACCACTGCAACCTACCAAGGTCACTACAAAAACCGTCTCGTTCAAAGTTGGCAAACTTTTAACCCTCAAGAGGTAAGTCCGTAGAATATTTACATCACAGAGGGTTAGGCTAAATGAAATTTCGTTTACAAAGTACTCACGCAATATTATCATACTTCCGTAGAAATGACTTGGAAAAAGAAATTTAGTTCAATCTTTTAGGAAGCAACCGATGTATTAGGCTGAGGTTTCCACTTCACCTCGGGAACTTTTAATGCTTTAAGGGATGATTAAAACCAGGGGTAGTAGTAGCCAAGGCAGAATTATGCCAGAACCAAGGCGATACAGTAACTTCCAGTTGTCATGGCGAACAGTTTTAATTATTAGTAGCTATCTTAATTATTTGTATTTTGGTTTTTGATACTTCTCTTATTGTATTTTATTGTAGATTACACTTTGCGGCTTTTATTGTAGTTATCTTAGAGTAAGAGATAATTTATTCCCATTGTAAAGTAAGTCGTATTTCAGCCGGCCCGGGGGCTGCAATGATTTTACTTCCTAATCAAGCTATCTATCTATCTATCTCTATCAAAACTTTGCTTCCTCGCGTTTACATAGTCATATTATGTGACATACAAAGAATTGGTAAAATGTTAGAATTCTTCAAAATATGTTTGGGAAAGACAACAAGAATTTGATAAACAACTTTTCCAATTCTCCAATTTAACGATTCTTTATAGGCACATACGCATCTATTAATATAAAATTATAGATAACAGACAATTTTCTTGTGTGACTTTAGGTTCGTGTAGTGCTTTACACGAATGGAGCAGAAGTTATTTCTATGAAGTTCAATGCCAGAGGGACAACTAACCTTGGCTGGTTTTCACAAAATAATCTACTTCAATCACCATGGACGGATCTTAAGAACGCGGTAAACATTTATTCCTTTGGCATTAGTGCTTTCGGGGCACGCAACTTTGAAATTATGGCTTACTTAAGCGGATTCCCTGGTGATACTGGGTGGTTTTTTGTCACGGGAACTTACTGTGACTATGAGAAATCTCACCCTATGCCGGGAATTCTGTACAGCAAGAAAACTCACAAAATTACATGGAATAACAACCAAGATAAAAATTGCTTTAATAACTCTTGCAATATCTCTGTTATTGTTATTGTTTGTTTGCTATGAAAACAGAGAAATAACAAGAGACTTCCTAAAAAAAACCCTCTCGCATGGTTTCCTCGCCATTTGTTCATTGAATAATTAAAACAACATTGAAGAACTATTTCCATTTTTTGTTTTTGGTGCTATAGCCTTACGTTAAACTGATCCAGGCGACTCTTTCTCGGATTACTCAGCAATTTCCTTTTCTTCTCCATAAATCAGGACGCCCTTTGTTTCTTCTAAGTGTCAGAATTAATTGATGAAAAAAAATATTTAAATACTGGGGCAAAACCGCAGTTGGAAATTGAAAGGAAAAATGTAAAAATTGTTCGAGTCATCTAAAATATAACTCTTCCGGTGCTGAAAAACTGTTTTCACTTGGGGAAAGTGACTTTTATCGACTTTTATTTGTCTTCTTCTTCTTCTTCTTCTTCTAACTGTTAAAAAATTAATCAGATATTATGTCAATCGTTTATTTATTGAGATTTCAGTATATAATTTACCATGCATTATTTATAATAAAAATTTTATTTTTTCATTTCTCAAGCTAATGTCGGAGGCGCTGAGGTTATGATTGTGTATGTACGTTAAAGACCAAGGAGGCCACTGAGTCAATGAATAATCTGAATAAAGTGTTGTAAAGTAAAAATTCTGCTCTGACATAATACAAATCACGGAGAATACTGGACTTTCACCTGTGTGGTGAACGCCATATACCCGAAGCCAAAAACAAAGCTAGAAAAGATGCGTTTAAAGATCCAAACCGAAGTAGAAATGAATATGATACTCATCTTCAAACAGGGACTTAAAACGCGAAAGTTGCCGAAATCCATACGCACTGGGCGCTAACCTGCTAAAGAATTAGAGGAACTTGGAGGGATCGTAGTGCTTATCTGGTAACTGGATGGTCTTCGAGAAGAACTGGCTCGTGGCTCCTGAAAACTACTTTTCAGTTTGTTCGAGGACTTGTGACTTATGATCAAGTTGCTGTTGGTTTCCCTTCCGCCTGCACGGATGTGTGGTTCTCACGACGAGCCTTCTTCACAACTTGATCAACTGTAGCACCGCTACTTTCAGAAAAACTTTGAGCAAAACTGGTTAGCCTTGATTCGACCACGTTAAGTTTGCTGTTGAGGAACCTATCGACTTTGAAATAGCAATCTGTTTGCTTGATTAGCAGATGAATCGAGATGGATCCAACACAGATACACCATAGCCAACTATGTCCGTGGAGCGAGATGCTGGAAGTTCGTTTATGTTAAAATTAATTGCCTGTGAGGAGGCTTTCATAGACCCGAAGGACAAACACTCAATTATTTAACACTTATATATCGTTATTCAAATAACGTAACACTTAGGAGACATATCAAAACACCCATGAATGAACACAAAATGCCATTCAGAACGTGCAGAAAACAAATTTCTGCTCGGCTTCGTAACGAAGACATTGATATTCACATTAATATTTTTGTCATTTTGTCATTTATACAATGTTGTACTGCTGTTGTGTTAATTTTTTAAGTAAGATGCCTTGAAAATCTCAAAACAACTTTGTAAAAGTTGAGAACGATGGGTACGTTTAAACGTCGCGGTATTCTGTTAAAAAAAATTTTTCCTGATATCAATTGAATCCCTTGTATGACTTCTTGTTCAACAAAATTGTACCATAAAAGGTAAATATACAAAACTCCCGACTGCTATTGGCTGAAAAGTAAACAGTAAGTTAATTGAGCCCAGTCTCATTTCATTTAACAACTCTAAAGCAGGTGTCTAACACTTTTGGGTCATGTCTGTCACTTTGATTTGTTTACTCTTAATGGAGCTGTGCTCGATGATACCAAAGATTGTCTGGTCACAAGGTTAGCTATTCAAGTATGCTATGTGACAAAGTGAAATCTGAGAAATGGATTATTTCACTACTAACATAAGAGGGCGCAAACGATAGGAAATAGCTTTGATCTCATCGTTATTGTATTTTCAATGTTTGCTGCAAAGCTACAGATGGTGACTTTTAAATTCTCTGATGGAACTGAATTTAATCTTTTGCTTTAGCTTGTTTGCATTTAATACTATTTATTGTTTGATATTATGTGTTGCGTAAACTGTTGAAGAGAAGGAACCAGTCTTTCTTGTCTTTGTAACCATTTTCACTGCATTACCGCAGTAGGGTAAGACTAGAACGGAACATATGCGAACAATGCCAGTAGTCCACCCCATAAATCCCACCCATCCCACCCCAGGGGAGGACATCCATCACACAGTAATCTCGTGCGTGGGAAATTAACGTTTCCTACCCTTAGCCCTGTAGGAGACGGGACCTCCATTTATTCGTCCCTATTCGAGAAGACTAGAATATCTAACCATTTCTTGATGTTATAGAAAGGTAGCATATTCTTCTCAATTATTTTAAGACCTTGGGTGTTGGTCCGGCCAGGGCTTGAACCCTTGACCTCCCGCAGAACAGTTCAGCGCTCTATCCATTGAGCTAACCGGGAGGCGGTTAGGAGAGGTGTAGTGCGATTAGATCGCACTGTATAAGAAATCACAAAAATTTTAGAAAAATTAGCGAAGAGTTCATCCAGACATTTCTGTTTTATCTTTTACAGTGGGAGGATATTATATCGTAACAAGGTTAGAGAACTCGTGTGGGCCCCTTGTGTACCACCTTATTTACTCAGTGAAGGACATGACGAACTTTTATTTGTCATTCCCTGAGAATAGCTTTGTGAGGCGTACTACTAGAAAAAATTTCAACTCGCACAGACAAATGAAGGAATCAACCAAAGTGGCAATTATTCCACTTTACGGGACTTAAAGTCGCTTGATCAGCGCCATAGGAAAGCCTTGTAAAAACAAATATAATGAGTTTAAACATACCTGGTATAATTTGGAATTAAAATAAAATTCCGCACACTCATGTCTCGTAACCTTAGCAAGGTATTTATGAAAAAAAGTTCAACAGTTCTTTCCCTAACATATAACATGCTATGTACATCATCTTTGTGAGAAAGGGTGAAAAAAATAAGTTTTTAAGCTTACTTTGGGTTCAAATTCAGGTAATTCCAGCCGGTGAGTAACATTTGCGTTTTCAAGCCTCACAGACCCATTAATTAATGGCGGGTATTTGAATCCAGAACCGAGTTACAAATTCTCTAAACAAATGTTTTCATCAACTACTTCAATCACCATGGACTGATCTTAAGAACGCTGTAAACATTTATCCCTTTTGCATTAATGGCCATCACCGGGCACGCAACTTTGACATTACAGCTTACTGCAAAGGATGTTTTAATGACGCTAGGTGGTTTTTGATCATGGGACCTTATCGTAACTGGGAGAGATTTTACCCTGTACCGGGAATGCTGTACAGCAAGAAAACTCACAATATTACATAGAATAACAACAAAGGTAAAAATTGCTTTACGAAATCTAGGAATATCTCTGTTATTGTTTCTTTGTTTGCAATCAAAACAGGAAAATAACTTGACAAGAGATTTCCTGAACAGACCCTATCGAATGGTTTCCTTGCCATTCTTCATTAGTTTAATTAAAGCAGCATGGAATAACAATACTATTCTCTTTTTGTTTTGGTGTAATAGCCATAGGTCGAACTGATCCAGTCGACCCTTTCTCAGATTACTCGGCACTTTCCTTTACTTATCCATAAATGGGTGTTCAATAGTGACCACATTTTTTTTTTCTTCTGGGTGTCAGAATTTAATTACAATTTTAGATGCTGGAGCGAATTATCGGTTGGAAATTCAGAGAAGAAAAGGGAAATATTAGTACAAGCCCATCTAAGATATAATTTCTCCGATGATTAGAAGGCCTGTGCTCAAAAACCGGTTTCACTTAGGAAAGGCGACTTTTATCAGCTTCTTTATTTGTCTTCTTCTCCCTCTATCTCTAAATATTAGATTAGGTGTTATGGTAATCGTGTATTTATAGAGACTTCAGTAAATAGTTTACTATGTAATATTTATCAGTAAGTTTTTTTGTTTCCATTCCTCAAGCTGACTTCGGAGGCGCTGAGGTTATGATTGTGTATGTACTTTGAAGACCAAGGATACCCAGTGAATGAATAATCTGAATAAAGTGTTGTGAAGTAAAATTTCTGCCCTCAAATACTTAAATAAGTGATATGACTGCTATCTGCAGGAGATGCTTTAGATTTACGGTTACAGCTCCTTGAAAAAGTTTTAACACCGTAGCTGCCTTATTGTTGTTGGCTGCATGCAAGTAGACGGGAAGTCTTGAGTAGCCATCAATGCCACCAAATACCACAATTCCCCACCTTCAGTAAAACAGAATGAAAAACTTTCAAAAATATAGCATACCCATGCATCTGTTTAAAAAAAAAACCACATCAGGCTGACTCAGTAACAGAACAGGAATGTCATTTGATGACAGCACATGCAAATCAAACAACTGGCTTGACCAATGTGTTTAGTCCTTCAGAGCCCTTTTCTGTCATCAACTGACGTTCCTGTTCTGTTGCTAAATCAGCCTGCTACGACAAGATGCAATTAATAAACACTTAGTACCTGATCAACTTGTGATTTCCATCTATGTGCCACAAGGACTGTGGTGCATGGACATTGTAGACTCTGTGTTTTACTGACTCTTTCCACCTGTTAAGAACACCCGTTAGATCTGACCTTTCAGTAACCTTATGGCAAAAACTGGATGCTGCTGCTGTACTTGCCTCACCAACTGATTAACATCTTGATCACTGATGTCACTGTATGTTTCTGTATATATATATTATGCACTGGGTAAGTTCAAGAAAAATGCATAAATTTTTCTGGTATGACTGTTTTTATCAAAAGTCACGTCTCTGTCAAGGACTCAAAGACCACATCAATTTCGATTATTACAGTGGTGGATCCAGACCTACAGATGAGAGAGGAGGGCCGGTCATCCAGACCCTGAGATGAAGTGGGGGGGAGTCGACGTCCAAAATATTTTTTCGGCCCTTCAGGCCTCATTTTGGTCTTAAAATAATGATGGGCACCCGGGGGGTCCAGGTCCCTCCCCTGGATCCACCACTGAATTTAAAACACTGTTCCTGACTTTAACGGACACCATGTTAAAAACCACAACGAGTTCAGCAGGGGACAAAACAAAGAATAGCGAGCTCACCTGATATCCCGATTCCAAAGTTAGACATCCTTCTTTCCACAGTCCTTTTTGAAATTCCCAATAGCTCACTTATTTTTGGTACTATAAACCCACTTTCTACAAGGAATACGAGTTGATCCTCTGATATATCAAAATATCAAAGGGAGGGCAACCTTGGCGGCCAGTGAGTAAATGGTGGGTGTGGGTACAGGGAACGCTCGATCTCCGTGCGCTCCATAAACAGGTAATGGCGGACCCTATGCCCGCCACGACAGAATCGGGTAAATCCCCACAATTTATAAGACTACGATGTAAATACTCCAGTCGCAGTAAAATTCCACTGTAATCACCATCCTGATAAGAATCCAAACGTTCCAAAGTGTCTTGTACAACAGCAAGTGCAAACGCTGCCGCCATGTTTGTACAAAAGGCGCAAAGAATGATGGACTAAAGAGCCACCCACGACCCACACCGTGACAGATGGTCTTGATCAACGATCACTGAGGTGTAAACAAAAATTCAGAAGTCGTGTTGAAAATTTTCAAGGTCAAGTTTGAAATATGACTCGGCAAGTGTAATTTGATGAAGCGAGTTGAAAATACACGGTGAACAAGGTCAAAAATCTAAAGGAAGAGTGTAGAATTTTATATTCGGCTATAAAATTCAAGTAGAAATTTAAATGATGAATTTAAAATTCAGACAATGAATTTTGGCGGGGATCGTACGCCACATGAGAAAGGTCAACTAAAAAAGTTGAGTTTAAAAAATAAAAGACGAGTGTAAAAAAAAGTTTTTCAATGATGTGAAATCTGAAGGAGTGTAAAATTTTATATTCGGCTATAAAATTCAAGTAGAAATTTAAATGATGAATTTAAAATTCAAACAATGAATTTTGCTGGGGATCGTACGTCGTACAATTTGTGCTTGGAGTTTTGTTTGTAAGATATGATTATTGAATCGTGTTACATAAGGTAATGCCACGCCATGCAGCCACGTGCCGACATTGGACACCGTTAAGGTATATGAATTTTGTATGCACAAGACATCGGGTCTTTTGTCTTCTATGCATGTGCTGCTAGCCGTAGTTTTGATTGCCAAATAAAAGCTGTTACAAAGCCTCAATCTCTCCGTCTTACAACGAATCGAGACCTTTCTTTTTATACCAAACACGACAGGAAAACTTGCAAAGTTTTGGTATGTCAGGGCGCTTTTCCTGCTACACTGAGGGGCAATATGGCATTGGTTATAGTTCTTGATGGAATACAGTGATCTTTATTTTCAATGAAGTTCGAAGCCATCTGAAGGGCTAAGGAAGAAAGTACAAAGGTTGAATACTTCATTTCTATGGTAAGAATCTTATGTTTTTGTTTTAGAAAATACGCCTCCTTCTGGCTGCAATTTGCTAAAATAGAAGCTTAGTTTGGGATGATATCAATTATGTTTTTAGGAGGAGGCGAGGGGAGCAATGGTATCATCTTAAGTCCTTTTGGGGTGAAAGTCGATCCATATAGCAACTTTTAGCGAATCCACAAGCATTTAATCCCTGGACAGAAGCTCTGAAAGTGAGACTTGGCAGAAGATATATTTCTGCATATCAGACTAACTGTTTAAGAGGGTATTTCAGCTAATGTAGTGACAGTAGAAAATAACAGGATAAGATTTAATGAAAAGAAGTGTCTACGGTGATTTTTCAAAGTTAAGTGACATTCCCAAACTTGACATTTATCGGTACTGGTCTGAAGAGACAGCCAGACCATGCCGCCAGTAAAAAATAACCGGTTTGCTGTTGGCCATTATGTTTGAACGAAGAAATTACTTGCCCTTGAGTATGCCGAAGAGAGAGCTAGTTGAATAAAGAATTATGAAATGAACAGCAGCGGACTCGATGATTAACAGAAAAAGTAAGCAGGGTATGAAAATATTTTTATAACAATGAAATAATGAGAGTAATTATCATATGGCAAGGTAAACTTGAGGTAAATCCGAGTCTTCTGATTGGCTCACCAAAGGTGATAGTCTTTGTTTTTTTTATACCCACTTTATCTACATGATAAATATATTTACAGATTGAAAAAAGAATGCAACTAGCCTGCCAGCAGGGAGGAACTTACATGTAGTCGCCATAAAAGCTGACCACCTAAATAATAAACTACCAATGAATAAAATATGTTTCTCACTAAGTTTTTCAGATAACTAAAGCCAGAGAGGCAGTTAGTCATCTGGGCAATGAGGTTGATAAGAACCACTCAAATACATTGAAAGGTGATTAGATAGCTAGCCAGCTAAGTGTGTCAATAGATAGATAGACAGACAGACAAAGGCAGACAGATAAAGTGAGATAAACTGGAATTTACGGCTGCATAAATGAACATGTACTGGCAGCCAGATACAGTACAGTGTATGTTAGATTTGAAATGTTTATTTTTTTAAGAACTTTTTTAATTTTGAAAGAAAAATAGCTGGCTCATTTTTGGACCAATATATCACAGAGTGCAGTAAATGGTTTGAACCCGAGGGTAACATGTGAAGGTGTAGTCTGATCGTCCAGGTGAGTGTAGTTCTGAGAAGGACTGTTGTCGGTGGTAGTGACTGACGTTTCGACAACCTGTGCGGAAGTCATCATCAGAGTCAAGTCTCACTTGACTCTGATGACAACCTGTGCGGAAGTCATCATCAGAGTCAAGTCTCACTTGACTCTGATGATGACTTCCGCACGGGTTGTCGAAACGTCAGTCACTACCACCGACAACAGTCCTTCTCAGGACTACACTCACCCGGACGATCAGAATACACCTTCACTTGACTCTGATGATGACTTCCGCACAGGTTGTCGAAACGTCAGTCACTACCACCAACAACAGTCCTTCTCAGGACTACACTCACCCGGACAATCAGACTACACCTTCACATATCACAGAGTATATTAAAAAGGCTTGAAAGATTATTTACTTTCATATTTGTATAATTTGTTACATATAAATATGTAAACGGCGATCATTATTTAGTGAGGGCTCACGTTTGGCCGTCGATGAGAGCAGAGTTGCTGCACAATGTTGTTGTTGTTTTGTCTGTGAACAGTGGTGCCGTTCTTCATGCCTCTTGTGATCCTTGCCGGGCTTCGTCTTTAGGTTGTTGTAGTCATGTTGTAGCCGTTTTATTTTGTATCCTTGACCATGTTCAGAAGCATGGGACAATGTTGAAAACACCTTGCACAAGTCAAGAATGTTCTTGGAATAAAGGAAAGAAGAGAAACAAAAATCCCAGTAGAGTAAGCGATGCGACATATCCAGGCAAGAGGTCCAAGCAAACTTTGTCCGTCATTGAGTTTGATCCGAGGCCTGCCAGATATAGGGAAGTAAACGAACAGCATATTAATAAATTTTTGAGAAACATTCAAGCTTTGTCTCTGAAGCTGAAGATACAGGAGTTTCAATGTGGGAAACTCAGCTACAGCTTACCTACAGTGATTATGCACTTGTTGTTAAAGCAAGTTAAACTGTTGTACAATAATTTAAAGCCGGAAGCTCTTATGGAAATGCCTGCAACACAGGAGCAGAGCAAATCCGAGAGATGGTTCTTTGAATGCTGGTGCAGGCTGACAGCGTCCAGGTGTCTCGGTGCTTTCAAAGTTGGGAGGCTTGTTAGTGAGTCCCAGCGAAATGCTGCCACTGAAGCGAATAAGTTTATTGCCAACCAGATTTGGGCCTTGCATCTGATCATTTTCAGACATACTGGATGCGTTATGGCATTGAAAGTGAACCAAAAGCTATTGTGAAGTATGCCACAAAGACAAGAGTATCCCCTACAGGACTTTGGGTGAACCCTGAGTTCCCATTTATTGGTTGTTCTCGAGACGGCCTTGTTGGCAATGACACTGTTGTAGAGATCAAGGCATTGAGAATCGTTAAACAGTACAGTGTAGAGACAGTTACGTGCAAAAACTCTCCAATGCCTAAGAAAATTCTTGATAGGCAGAGCTTCAAAGTAGAAGATGGGAAGTGTGTCCTGAGGCAGACCCATGCGTATTATTACCAGTGCCAACACATCCTTCTTTTGACAGAAAGAAAGTTCTGTGATTTTATTCTTCATGTAGCAAGTGGTCCTGATTCAGTAGAACGGATTCCAAGAGATGAGCCTCTAACTAAGAAGATTTTGTGTTTTGTGACAGCATTGTGGATGCTTGTTATTGCCCCTGAGGTCTTTGAAATGCGTGTCCCTAGGAATCTCTTGCCATTTGTTTTAGATGACCCTTCAGAGAGCTTGCATTCCCCCAAACAGTCTCCTTTGGAATCACCTGATTGTGGTGTAATACCTGGAGACCCTACCACATGTACTTCTTCATTTGAGTCTGTAGAACAATTTGCAGTCCCCGGATGCACATCGCCCACTACTATGGATCCTGTAACACCTGCAGCACGTTCACCTGTGTCACCTCCGTCATATCCTGACTTGTGCAGAGCCATAGAATCTGAATTGGTTGAAGAGTCTATCCAGCCGAGCATATACTGCCAAGAAGAAATTGATGCTACAGAGGCTCTACTCTCAGCCGCCAGTGTTGTTTTCAGTGCTAAAAAATGTGCTTCTGAACAAGGCCAGGAGCTGACTGTCTTTCCTTGGGGTGGCCTGACGAGTACTGGGATATCACTTACCAATAATTGTCCCTTGGATAATTGGTTGATGATTTTTCAGGCTCTGACCAAATCACACAAGGTGAAGGTCAGTGACCTTCCAGAGTCAGCTCACATATTAGGGACATCCCTCAAGCTCATAGATGATGGCCTATATGCAGATGCAAAGTTGCTTATCTTGCAGTCTATTCTACAATGGCAGCAACTAAGGGGTACGCATAAACTGTTTTCTTTTTCCTTTTAAAAATTATCATCTAATCTTACACAGACTTCTAGGTCACATTTAAACACAGGTTATAATTTTAACTTTGGTCAATTCTCTATATTTTCCTTTGTCTCGTAGCCTTATTATTCATGGGTTAGGGCTAGGAGACAAAAGAATTTGAAGGTAAAAAACTTACCTAGATTTTATTTTTACCTCTGACATAAAAAATTTGTCAATGAGTATTTTTATAATAGAGCTAACTATTTTCAATAATAATAATGTTGGCAAAGATTTGATAAGAAGAAAAATGCATATTAATAATAATTATGTAATAATAGAAACATTATATTAAATTCAATTTTTGTGTTATATTTTTTATTTTAAAGTTGTTGCTGGTACCCTGGACTTGTATGGCAATGAGAACGACTATTTCTTGATGCTCCTTCCTCCATACCTGATAAGCACCATTACAACAACCTGTTGCCTTACAATTTGTCCGCTGCAAGTACACTCAATGCAGTCTATGTCAGTCACCCATTGAACAGCCCTCCTTGCTTACAAGCAGTATTTTTCTGGATGCCCTTGAAGACTGGCAGCACTCACCTGATTCCCGGAGTGGAAGGAACTTTTCTAACAAGCCAGCAGAAGAAATCCCTTTCAATGAGGATGTGACTTTTGATGAACATGGACATGCAGACACCTCATGGCTTTGTGCGGGGGTGAGGGTTAGCAGCCGTCGTGTTATGTTGAATTTGAAATCATTTCTTGTTTTTTCAGTTGATTTGCTTAGAAGAAGAGGTAATCTTAGATTGTCAAACACGTCACAATCAATGTTTTTGTTTAGGAAATGCTTTACACTGTATGGGGCAACACTGTGGAATGGGGGTCACTACATTTTTACCTTTTATTAAAATAATATGTGGTACATGTATCATGGTTTGAGTGAAAATAGACAAAAGGGCTCCGGACTCTGGTCTTCTTCATGTATGTTTCATGAGCCACTGGGATTTTATTTAAGTTTTTTAATATATTGTAGCTAGGTCCAAGGTAAAGAGAGCATAAATCTGACATTGAGTTGCTACTCATACAGCTTTGTATTTTATTTTGGAATTCTCTTTAGCCCTGGTTATAGTCAGACTATTGCCCTTACTTTAAAATTTGAAGACAAAAGCCTAAGTTGAAAATGAAAAATCTGTGAGAATATTTTAACTTTTCTTGGACTTAGAAGCATGTTTACTTTTACAATTCTTTTTCTGGAGTGGGTCCACTTTAATGAAAGACATAACAAATCATGCTTTAAAGGCTCATGTTCACCCAAGTGGCTTTGCACGTTTGTGTTGTTGTCTTGAAACACTTTTTTGTCAAATCCAGTGTTTTGATTGGCTGACACATTTGATGGGGTGTTCACTTGTTTTCATGCTTGGCCAAAGTGTGACTCTACACATACTGATGACAGCAATTTTCAACTACCCGAAATCATTCTTCAAAACTTCAAACTGGGAAGGCCTGAGGCCGGTGAAGTGTTTCATGAGAGCTACATCTTGCATGATATTTTCGTAGGTTAAGGTACTCACTATTTTAGGACCCAGTAACTACATTGTAAAGACGTCGTTTTTCAAAATCATAGTTTCGACCTTTGCAGACAACTCGTATTTTTAATGTATAGTCTGAGCCTTGATCAGAAACCAACTTTCCTGAAGGGTTAACCTAAGTGTGTGTATCGATCACGGCACAATCCTCATCAACACATTCTTCATCAATAAAACTGCTTTCGTTGACTGTCGGTTCAACTTCTTGTGACTCCTGATCATGATAATCAGAAACTGTAATATTGTTAGATAATTGTTCCTTCTAGTTGTCATGGAATAATTTCTGTTTCTTTGACGCTGGATTTTCTCTTTCTTTCGGTGCTTTTCTCCTAGGAGCACGTGCTCGACTTACTCGCGCTGGTCTTAGATTTGCCTTCAGTGGATCGGGAAATTCGGCTGTTCGGCCTTTTTCGCCGGGCCAGTGAAGAGCACAAATATAAGTGTTTCTTGTTAAGTTTTTCTCCGTAAAAAAATTCATGCGAACAAGCCACTAGCCAACGCTTGCACTTTGCCATGTCTCGCGAAGGTTTTGGGAAAGGAATAAATACTTTCTTCCCCGATTCCCCTAACTCTTTGAGTGATTTTGGCCATTTATCTGCATATCTTGAGTTTGTCTTACACTCACCCCAACAACAGTGTTTGGTAGCAACCATGCGGCTTCCTTTTAGAACGCTAAGTAATTTTTGGACTAAATTTTCCGTGGTTTTGTTTCAATTTTACAGCTCTTGCTCATACATTTCCTTTAAGCTGGTCGCAATGTTTGTCTGAGTCTGTGTGGGGGGTCTCATAGGCTATCACGTAACAAAATCTAATTTTAGTAATAGTATAAAGCGCTATTGGCAGGGGTGTTCCACAGGGGACTGTCCTAGGCCCAGTGTTATTCTCCATAATGGTTAATGACATAAATGCTGTGAATCCAGAGACAAATCTGCTCATTAAGTATGCAGATGACATCACCTTGAGTTAGTAATGGGAGTTAGTAATGGGAGTTAGTAATGAGAGGAAAGACCCAAAAAACCCCTCCGGGAACTGTGCCTATGATTGAAAGAAAGAATTAACTTAAATTATTGGGAGTAACCTTTCATGAAAATCCATGCAACTGGGATAGTCATTTTCACAATATGATGGATAAGGCTAATTCAAGACTCTATATCCTTTGGATTTGTAAGTACTAT
The DNA here is from genome assembly GCF_964205215.1 of Stylophora pistillata. Classification (NCBI taxonomy): domain Eukaryota; kingdom Metazoa; phylum Cnidaria; class Anthozoa; order Scleractinia; family Pocilloporidae; genus Stylophora; species Stylophora pistillata. Next base: position 23,039,865 of record NC_142526.1, on the reverse strand, counting down.
GGGTACACTTTAGAAGAAGTTATGATCTTATTTCGTAGCTTGATTATTTCTGTATTTACATACGCAATTGAGGTATGGGCATGTGCTTATCGTTGTAAATACCTCTCTAAGATTGATAAATGCTGTAAGCATGCATGGAAATATGGTTACACCAAGGATCGCATATCCATCAAAAATGTAATTTTAACTAGGGATAAACAATTGTGGGAGAAAGTCACACATGTCAATGCGCATTGTTTGGCGGATCTCCTTCCAAGCAAACGTGCACGTCCTTTACGCCAGCAGGGTCATGATTATACGTTGCCGTGTGTTTGCACAGAGTGTTTTAAGCGCTATTTTATAAATAGGTCTCTTTTTAATTTTATTTAGTTTAATGTTTGTAGAGATCCGTTGTAAACTTGCACGTATGTCTGCAAGTGTTTAGTTTGATCTATAATAATAAAGATTTCATCATCATCATCATTATCAAATGTCCATAAAATTCACGGCTAATTGTCCCATACCAAAGCTCTTTGCCTACAACAAGCTTGTAAGTGAAGTTCAAAAACTAGATATTGGTAAAGTTTACTCAGTCAAGGAAACAAGGAAGATTTTTTTTTCTGATAATGACGATGATGAGAATGTAAGTGCTTGTTACCGGGACCTAAGGGAGTATTTACCATGCCTTGTAGCTTTTTACCTTACTATGCAAAATGCCCGAAAAGATGCCCTAAAGTGGTTTGGGGAGACAGAAGTAACTTTTCTTGTTGCTTTTGGTGGGGATGGGTGCCCTTTTGGGAAGAATGAAGCAGCATGCTCCTTCCTTGTCAGTTTGTTATATGTTGGGAAAAGAGTAGCCTCTAGTAGTGACAATTTTCTTGTGTTTGGAGCAAACATTGAGGAGAGCTCAATCATTGCGAAAAGGTATGTCCAGTCTGTGTGCAAGCAGATAGCAGATTTAGAGGGTAAGGTGTTTGAAATCAATGGGTTGCATGTAAATTTTCAGTTTGAAGAACTGCCCAACGACATGAAAATGCTGGCCATGCTTGGAGGGGAATTGAGCAATTCATCAACATATTTCTCAACATTTGCCAATGTCAGCACAAAAGACTGTGCAGACTTAAGGGGAACATTTGGCTCTGAACCCCAGTACAAGTGGAAGCCTTGGGTTTTGAAGAAAGGATAAAAAATGCTGAGAGAGTGGGGTCTTTTTGTGACTGCAGTGCCGTGCAGTCAGTTCTTTATGCTTTCAGCCAGCAGTAATAAATGCAAGTGCTTAGTTACCGTGCCTGTTTTGGTACTTGGCTGCCATTTTGTTTGCTATTTTTGGTTCCACGTGTAAGAGCTGAAGTCAGTTCAAGATATTGTTTGTAATCGTGGTTCATCGGATCCTCTACTAAGTAGTATACGACCTAAACGGTGAAAACTATTTAAAGAACATTCCATTGAACATTTCTTTGGAGTATTTTCACTAGATGACTCAAAGTTAGGTAAATCCCATGTTAAACCTTTTTATTTCATTTCACTAGAATGTTATCTCAGGACTCAGGACTCAGGACTCAGGACTCAGGACTCAGGACTCAGGACTCGGGACTTAGGACTTTGGAATATCTGTATGTGGTTTATCGACATGTGTCGAGTTCGTTCCTATGGGCCTGTGAATAAACTTCGTTTGGGACTTTGAAACTCCTAGTGTTTATGTTTACGGGAGGCAGCCACACTTTTAAGGCTGTACTCAATTAGAAAGCAATGTTGGAAAAACATAAAAGAATGAGGGCGACAGAATGCATTGCTGGCAAGAAAAGCCGCCAGGAATTTTCCCCACTGGTAGGTAAATTAATTGACAAGGCCCACGTGGAGTTCCTACACTTAAAAAATAATGCATGGCCTTATTTTTTTAAAGTCATCCTGAAAGACGCTGTAGGAAAATCAAACATTCAATCAGCGTGCAAAACCTTTTCTCAAGAACCACAGGATTGCGTTTTGCAGGAATTGTCAACGCATTTAAAGTGCATATGACAATTTTTTTTTTTCGATGAATTTTTTTAGTTTATAGTCTTTGGTTCACGCCTGAAATATTTAGATTTGTTCTGTAAAGAAATTTAATATACTTTTTTCCCTTCAAAACTGCGCTAGTTTCGGCCATTATCTTACCGGAGCCTGGTAATGAATATTTGTAAGTTAATTTATGCGTGATGTCATATGGTGTACCTATCCTAAGAATACTAAAACGAATCGAACATGTCCAGAGAAAACCTCCAGAGTTTTAGTGATTCAGACGAATCCTGTAATGAATCCGACCACTCAGAATCTTCAAGCTCATCATCTCGTGCAGAATTAGGCAGTTCCGAAGAAGAAAATATGGTAGAGGAGCCATATCAAGACGAACCGCTGGCCAGCGATAGCGATCAAGATCTAGAAGACGGAGACGAAGAAACAGACGTCGATGGCCTTCGACCATCTACTTTAGAAGCTCAATTTGAAGGCCAGATTAACGTTAACGAATGGTAAGAACCTTATGTCATAGTTTTTATGGAGTATATTACAATGATCTCTAAGCGATTCTCGATGTTTATAGGTGCAAATGTCAAAACTGTCATGGCGAAGCTTTGGAGGACGCAATGGAGTTTCGTTGCTGTCATGAAGTAATAAATGCCATTGGTAAATTAGTGTTTGATGGTTCTATAGAGAATATAAAGTGTATAACACAACACGAAGATTTCTCAGCCTTGATCAACCCGACAGTACTGATGCAAGTGGGGCCATTATTACGCTATCGCCAAGAAACCAGTTGTATGCAAAACGAGTGAGTACAGTAAATTACGTATGCTCCAAATCTGTCGCATATATCCCAGGATAATGATCTTAAAACGTGTTATTAAAACAAAAGTTGCTTTCTTAATCAGTTCAGCAGAAAATATAGTTGAATGATAATAGCCCTTGACAGTTTTAGAACCCATCTTGACGGGTAGGCAAAGCGGTCAGAAATTACAGGTTTTGTATGGGAATCCCATGGCAAATAACTTTTCCCAGAATCAAATTTTACGCAATTCATGAATCGCAACGTTAAAACACCGAGTAGAAGATTTTATTCACCAAGTTTGAAGATTGTGGGTTTGATACAAGACGCTCAGTTAATTTTTCTAATTTCCACACATTTGTCTGTAAATCTTTTGCGCGCCGCCCCTTTTACCCTGCGAAAAGTTACAGACAAATGTATGGAAAATTAACTGAGAATCTTGTATCCAACCTGCATTCTTCAAACTAGGTGAATACAATCTTCTACTCAGTACTTTAACGTTGCGATTCATAAATTGCGTAAAATTTGATTTTATAAAAAGTTTTTTGCCATGGGATTCCCATACAAACACTGTAATTTCTGACCGCTTTGCCTACCCGTCAAGATGGCTTCCAAAACCGTCTCAAGGTCTATTTCAATTTGTTGTGACTCTTTTGTTTCTCAGAAAATTAATAGTTTCATTTTCTTCTCTCTGTGTAGATTTCTTAGATCAGTTGCATATCGATGGTTGACTAGATGGCTTTGTGGCTTCATGGGTTGGGATAACCAAAGACCATTATGTGCCTGCGTATATAGTGCTTACATGTCTTTTCTCCCTTTGAGTTAAAATCGGAGTCGTTGGAGCTTTTGTCGTATCTCTCGTTGGCACTGAACCCTTGATTAACACTCGGCGCATGTTTTGTTCGCTCATGCTTTCAACGATAGTAAGATCTCGGGTAAAACATGAATCTTCGAAGTGTGCAGAGCACAAGCAAGCATGTTTATTCACGGGTTCCTTGAAGTCTTCTGGTCTATGTACTTGGACAAATTTCACCCATTTCGATCTTATTTCTGGATTAGAAGGGAACTGATGCATCGTTATACCAGGTGTGTATGAATTATTGCTACAACTCGTCTTATTTGGTGCTCCAGCAGCACATCTTTTCCCTCCTTTACGCTTTCGACTAGAGTCCGCCATTGCTGTAGTGTTACACACAATGTGACGTCTCAAGGTTAGTTATTTGGTGGTCTGGCCGAGCGAAGTGGCGGTAAAAAAAATTCAAATGAAAAAATTCAGTACTTATATTTACCGGATTGCTCCCACATTCCTCAAGTATATTAAAGACGATATAAGCAACTAGAATCTGTCGGAAAAAAAAAACTTGTCATATGCACTTTAAGTATGAGGTCAAAATGGGGCGTTTAGCGAGAAAGATCTCCAAGTGGTTTGATCAGACTAAAGGTAAGAAGGGGGACCTACAGTATCGATTTACTGGAAAGGAATCAAGAATGTCTTGCCACAATTTTGCAAAGGCTCCTAACTTTTCTTAGGAAGGATGGGGATAGCCAAAAGCAAAAGCACACAATCTTACTTCTTGCTTATGTAGGCCTAAGATTAAGAGATATTTGCTCTATCTTGAACAGATTTGATATACAGGAGGAGCACCTTGTGCAGCTTAAGACCTTTGTAGAAGAATATTATAGGATAAATGTATTATTCCTTCCAATCTCTGTCAATCCCACCATTTGGACAATAAGTCATCTGGTACCAGTGCATGCTAAACAAGTCCTTAATAAATACCAACAAGGTCTATTCACAGTGACCATGGAGGGCCGTGAGGCAAAACATATTGCTTCACAAAGACTGAGTGTCAACACTATACATACCAGAAAAGATGCCTACAGCCCTCAGAGAGTATTTAATGAGAAGGCATATTGCTATTGTGGTTTGCACAAAGCTCATCTTACAGATGAAAGTTGTAGTTTCTGCAGTGACAAACTCATGGATCTAATCAGCGCAAGTGTAAGGGAAAGAAAAACTGTCTCAGGTTTAGTTGAGACCAGGTTTAATGCTCTAGACAGTATTACTTTTGTTAGTGCCTAAAGGGCTAAAGAATAACTGAATGTGGAGAATTTTAAGCGTAAAAACAAGCAAATGTTGTAAGACTAAACCTGATATCATGAAGAACACTAATGGTATTGTTTAACTTTTTCAGTAACATTTAAGTTAAAAGCCACAGTTGAGCTGTTATCAGTCCTGGCATTAATGTGAACACACACGCAATGTTACCATTGTTCATGTACAACGTATTATTTAAACCACTGTAAGTGAGGTGTACTCCCTCCTTACACACAATATCATTTGAATAGTGTCCATGGTTAACTCATTTCTTACGCTTACTGTCAAACCATGAATAGGTATCAAAAAGATGAAATTTTCAAAAGTTTCCTCACTGGTTAAATGCTGCCTAGACCGGATGGATCTTAATTTACAAAGTAAATTTAAAATTTTGCTGTTAAAATGTTATTGGAACTTGTACCTGAGGTGCTTCTTAAAACCACCATTGTTTACATTTGAGGAAGTTTGCTAGAGCAGTTATTTTAATAAAAAGCTAAACAGATTTGAAAACACTCTGTATTGATGTCCAACAGCTAAAATTTAATATACACTGTACTCAGCGTCAACTAATCTCAGCTACTAGGGAAAGGATTGTTGTAGCAAAAGTTGGGGGACTCTTTCTATCTTTCTCTCCACATTCCTTACTCATTCCTTATTCATGAAATCCATAGCCAAATGGATTCCAGCACCCATACTTACAAGTTAAAGTAACACGCCTCCTTTTATAGTCATATGATGATGAAAGGTTTGCTAGTCCTGACTACAACTTTCGCCAAAAATCCCTTGCATTTGCCCCCAAAAGATTTCTTCAGACTCGTGTTAAGTATGTCATCTTTGGGAATATCACTTAACTTCAACAGATCACGAACTTGGCGCTTCTTTACCGTAAAGTTTATCCTGTTATTTCTACTGTCACCCCAAAGGCTGAAACACCCTCTTGAACGCAGTGTCTGATATGCAGAAATATTTCTTCAATCAAGTCTCGCCTTAGTTCTATGCTCCATGGATTCGCTGCTCGTGGATTCGCTAAAAGTCACCTGTGGATCAATTTTAACCACATACAGAATTTGAATGATACCATAGGCCAAACTGAAACATAAGACATCAGGAGTTTATCCATGGCATTTACACCCATTTTGTGCCTCGAGTAAACTCTCCGTAGCACTCCCTTCGCATCCTCCTGAAAGCTGCTATAATTGCAAATCAAATGCTGTAAACAGTTAAAGTTATCCACGCACATCTTTAAAATGTCATCTAGAGGCAGAACCTCTATCTATTCACCAATTTCCTCTACATTCCACACTTCCTGTAAGACTTCCTCAACCGAGAGAGAAGCTGCCGAAGCCGCCATTATGATACCGACTTTTAAAAGTGTGCATTACCGCTGTACATTGTAAACTTGACAGTGGTCACAAAATGAACCTTTTTTCGCAGTTGCAAAGGAGAAAAGATTTACCTTTGGTCATGTAATCACAACAAAATTCCAGCCCCCCAACTAGATTGAAATTTCTCATGTGCATCACCTCCTTATTCAATGGTATTTTTTCTGCATTTTTTGCCACGAGAACAAAATTAACATAAAAGGAAGTAATTTGGGAAAAAGGGGAATGAAATGTTAATTATTTGGCCTGAACAGAGAAGACTTTTGCAATTCATTATCAGGCAATGTATATGTACAAATAATTGTTTTATCTCCATACTGAAATACATGTACATGTGCGGAAACTCAGGAAAGATTAAGAATCACCCACTCTTTTGCTTTAAACTGTTTGAGAACTCACGTTTTGAAATGAAAATTCAGCTAAATTAAGATTGCTTTTTCTATATGCTAGCAACTTAACAGGTTTTAATATTTTCCCAAAAGCCACATGTATGTGTAATTGATTGAATACTGTCTTTTCTTGTTATATGTGATAGCTTATAAGGCTCTACTGTCCTTAATTTTTCAAATTTACATTAAACTGACTCATGAATTGCAAAATGGGAGAATTGCATTAACCATGCTATGATTGATCACATCTAGTATAGAATTTTTGGGGTTCAGTTAAATTGAAAGCATTTAATGTTTTAGGTGGTTTTAGTTAGGCTTACTGTTTCAAATTGTGTAGCTGTTTACCATATGTGACAATATTTGACTTGTATTTGAAGATACTTATAATAATTATTCGACTAGTTAATCAAAAGCATTGAGTGTTTTAGGCATTGTTAGCAAGGTGTTATGCTTACTGTTTTAAAATGTTAGCTGTTTAGCATGAGACAATATTTGAATAGCATTTGAAGATATTTACAATATTTATTAATTCCACAGTGATGATTTGTTAACAAATCAAAAGTGTTAAGTGTTTCTGACATTCTTGGTGAGGAGCTGTTCATCATGTGTCAATATTTGACTTGTATTTCAAGATATTTACAATATTTATTAATTCCAAGGTGATCGAAGACAGACCAGTTAACAAACCAAATGTATTATATGTAAGTGTAAGCATTATTTATTATGATTCAGTTCTATTTAAATGCTTTAGTACTTTTTTAAAGTGTTACAGTGTAAGCTATTGTGATATGTGACTTGGATCAGATATTTATTTTATAATCGAGTAAATATTTGCATAGTGCTGGACATACATACACTTTGTGTTGTCTTTTATTTCTCTCTTTGACTCCACCCAGTTGAGCAAATCTGTGTCCACGCTTGCTTCTGCCCTAATGAGCAAAACTGCTCAAAAACGAAATATTTGATTGTGTTTGTACATGGAACAAATAAGGCGCAAACGTGTATCTTTACCACATCAAAGTTTCGACAAATGTTCACTTACACGTATTTTTACAGGATGCGTAAAGAATATGCGAATTTACTATTTTGCCTTCAATTCTTTCCGTGCAAACAATGCTCAAACATGACATTTGACTTCGCAGCAAACATGACCAAAGCAAAGCAAATATGGTCTTTGCCATTCGTACAAATCCATCCTTTGGTGCAGAAAATTTATCTATTTACCTAGTATTTACTGCAGTAGTAAAGTTGATACAGTACTATTTAAATGCTTCAGTACTTTTTCAAAGTATTACATTGTAAGCTATTGTGATAAAATGTGACTTGGATCAAATTCTTATTTTATAATGGAGTAAATATTTCCATAGTACTTGTTATATGTTGGGCTACCTGTGCCATTGCCATTTTTACCATATAAGGAAAACCTCGTGGTGAGCTCGAGCGAGCAATAATGGAGAGTGACCAACCATCACTGTTACTGTGTTTTATTTAAAGGCCCATTTCCAACCGAGATGCCTTGCGCGCCCGGATCATTTTTCATATATGAAAAATACGCCATTTTCCTCGTAGTTGTGGAATAGCTTTGATATCTTCTTGCATCTTACTAATTAGGGCTTTCAAAGTCCATCTTGAATCATGTGCGAACAACAAACTATCGTAGTATCGATATCAGTAGTTTTTAATTCTTACATGTATGACGGTGAAAAACGTTATTTGAAAAGTTGATGCCGCCGAAGCAGCGGTCAAGAGGAAGGCCGAGGAAGGCCGAGTCTGCCCGGCTCGTCAAAGGTTATTCAACTTCGAGAGTCTGTGTATGATTTATGGAGGGCAAGGAAAATAACCGTGGGTTTTGGCAACACTAAAGACAGTGCTTTTGCAGAAATGCTATTGCATTGTTCCTACGATAGAACTAGAGACTCTGGGGATAATTTTTTCGAGGTGAGAATAATTATTTGACTGATTTTTACTTGAGATCCTGAGATATGTATGTAAGCGATCTCATTTGTACAAGTCATTAATCTATAATTGAAATGAGTAAAGTAAATCAGTTTTGGCCAATATTGTTTATTTGTTTATAATTTCTTTAGCGTTGAAGCCGAACGATTTCCTTGAACATCAGGTAAGCTTTGTACAAGTTTTATACAAATATTTAGCTGCAAATTTGTTTACTGTGTTCTTCACCAGATCTATGTTTTTCTTTTTAATAGTTTCTGTGAATGACTATAGCAGTAGCCTCCCAGCTATGTCCACTCCAGTTTGTGCAGACAGCCCTGTGCCCAGATTTGCCTCCCCTTCGAAACAGATTGGAACGTCCAGTACAGTCTCTGACAGGTACTATTTTTGAAAAATGGCAGTTGTTAAAAGCATTTGGCACAGGGTTTTTAAAATGTATAGATATATATATATATTTAACAATTATTCGCCGAAGGCGAGGTGAATATCGTCGAATAATCCCCGAGACTTCGTCTCGAGGATTATTCGACAATATTCACCAAACCTGAGGCGAATAATTGTTTTAGCAAAATTTCAAAGCTGAACAACAGAGGAATTTCTAAAATCATAACATTTTAGTAAAATTTATTAACATTTTAGTTTAACATTTTATATAAACCACGCGGAGCGGTTTATATAGCATCATATAAGGAACCGCTCGATCAATCAGATTGCTGGAAACTCTTTGCTCAGCTCCGAAATTATACTAATATATAATATTTAACAATTATTCACCGAAGGTGAGGTAAATATCGTCGAATAATCCCCGAGACAAAGTCGAGGGGATTATTCGACAATATTCATCGAACCTGAGGCGAATAATTGTTTTAGTATAATTTCAGAGCTGAACAACAGAGAAATCTCTAAAATCATAACATTTTAGTAACATTTATTAACATTTTAGTGGAGCAGTTTATATAGCGTCATATAAGGAACCGCTCGACCAATCAGATTGCTGGAAACTCTTTGCTCAGCTCTGAAATTATACCAAAAATATACATATATATATTTAATATTTTCTACTGTGTTTTTGTGCCGAATAGCTTTTGCTACTGTAATTATTAGAGATACTGTGATATGTGATTCAAACAAAACGTGATTTGTGTACAGTTTGTATTGGTTGTGACTCTTTTTTCATGGACCTTTTTGGTGGTTGATTCCAGAAATTAGTGCATACAAAAAACGGTACCAACATGTGTGATAATTGTTTTTTAGATGGCTGCAAGTATTTACACTTGATTGTTTTATTGCATTCAAGTTTTGTTGATATCACTGGAGATCCAGAGAAATCAAGGTTGGAGGTGTTTGCACAAACCAATAACAATTTGGCAGGGAATCCATATTCTGTTCTTAGTCCTGATCAAAATGATAGTGCAGACAGTGACAATGCAAGTGAAGCAGCTGAAAGTGTCCTTGCCATCTCAGCCTTCAACAACCACCAATATCTAGAGCTGGACCAAAGGTATGCTCACATGTGGCTATACTGTATACCCTGTGTATACCTGTGCACATCTGGGACATGTTGACTTCTCATGAGCATGCTCCAGTAAGAGTTGTGTGTTGATGAAAGAGCCTAAAAATATGTTAATGCTGTTTGTATGTGGCTGAACAGGGGAGGGGAGGGAGGAGCTCGAACAAATGCTCCTCGAGCAAAACCATGGGCAAATAACAGTTCTGATCCTCAAATTTGGAAATTATGTCCTGAATTTTGGAGACACTCCCACAATACTCAAACTTATGAATCTTTACATTCTGTACATGTAGCACGAGTGTCATTTTGGAAGAACTCCTCCACAGGAGTGACATGTCCAGTGAAGAGGTTGTGGAAGAACATAGTGAGTTTGGCGAGTGGAGTTTAGGTGAAAATGAACCTTATATCAGACTACTGATGGTGCTCAACATTTTAATGAAGCTAGGTATGTGATGTTTGGTTATGTCATAGGTATAAACTGGAACAAATAACTCTTGTGAACAGACTATGCACAACTGTACAGACAGTTATTATCTTGTCATAATTATTACACATGAAATTCTTATAAGCACTTCATGTTAAAATGAACCACTATCATTGTCAGGTGTTTTAATATTATTATTATTATTATTATTTCAGTGAATTGAAAAAAATATTTATTTGATGATTATTTACAGCATGGACATCAGCTCTGAGGAAGATGAGAGGACACTGACAATGATTGATCCTCTATATGGTGACAGTTTTGTCAGTAGCCAATCCAATGAGGATGAATGTGTAGCTGGTGATGAGCCTGGTCCACAGCCAGAGGAGCAGGTGGTTGAAGGCTCAAAGTCAGTAGAGAAATACAAAGAGAAAACCTTGAAAAAGCTAGAAGAAGCATTTTCTCAGTTGACTGATGTGCAAGACCTCAAGGTATACCTTGCTTTACACTCACGTATGAGGGTGATTGTTTCCATCAATAAGTTGGTCGAACTATCCACAGACACGTGCTTTCATTAGTGGAGGGAAAGTTTGTGGAGTTCTCTGTGTAACACAAGATGTGACTTCCATTGGATCACGAGTTGAGATAACAACGAAATGTAGAAATGGGCACAGCCAAAAATGGATTTCATCAGAGGTCCTGGGAGCAAAGCACAATCCAGATTTTTATCTTAATGATAATTTGTTGGCTGCAGCGATAACAATTTCTGGTAACAATTATAGCAAATTTGCTCTATTGTGCAAGGCCCAAGGACTGAGCATCATTAGCAGCAATACATTCACACGTTTTCAGAAGCATTGTGCTGCTCCTGTTATTAGTGATGTTTGGAACAAAATGAATGCCCTGATAGTCGACATACTTAAGCAGTATGAAGAGATATGTTTGTGCGGAGATGGCAGAAATGATTCACCTGGTCATTCTGCAAGGTATTGTGTCTATACCTTGATGGAACATGCCACTAAAGTTGTCGTTGACATGGCTGTTGTTGACAAGAGAGAAACTGGTGGCAACTCTGTCACTATGGAAAAGGAGAGTGTTCGACGACTTTTAGAAAAAATGGCCAATGTTCTTCCTTTTAGTGAAATAACGACAGATGCTTCATCCTCTATCATAAAATTGGTGTGCGAAATGAAAGGTACATTGGTTAGGGATTTATCTAAGAAATATTCTTAGTGTAGTTAGAAGTAATGCACTTGTAGGCAAGTGATCACTTTATCTTTACCAGCAAATTCTGTTGGTAAACTTGATTATTACAGAATATGTAATAACAAATGCTGGATTCAAATGAAGTCGATGCTTGAAATTTTAATTAAAGTAGACACACATCAAATGAGATATATCTGAACTTTCTGTCTATGAAAGAATCATTACCTGCAGTTTTCATTTTTACAAGGACATAAAATGTCTGATAGAGCTATATCTGTAGCTGTGGTTTAATTTATGTCAGTGGTTGTAATGCTGCTTATATCTTGTTTTATTTCTTGACAGATAAATTTCCACAGCTAGAGTTGTTCCACTCACTTGACATTTGGCATAAAGCCAAGAAACTTAGCAAGTGTATTCACCACGTAGGTGGCTATTTCATTTTCTTATTAAAAAGTGATGATGGATGATGATACATTTCACTGACTAATAAACACTTATCACATATTATTTATAGAAGATCAGTGTGGCTGAATTCCCAGAAAAATGATATTAGGAGCAAAATAAAAAAGTAATTCAAGAACATTTTGTGATTAAATTGGAAGCAAATAATGATTCCTAACAGATAATTTACGTCGTTTTTGTCGCAGGCTGCTCGAGTTAAAGGATGTGAATCACTTAAAGAGTGGATTGATGATATTGTGAGTCATTATTGGTTTTGCTGCCAAAACTGTGAAGGACATGTTGGTGAGCTAAAGGTAAAACAATAGAGAGATTTTTGATGTACTCCTCAATCAAAAACTTTATTTAGACATTAATACTCCTTTCACTACAATTGATTAGACTTGCAATCCTCCCTATGCAATGTCCTTTTCTTTGGTAATGCTTAATTATAAAGGATTCAGATGTGACAACATTTTTACAAGTGTTTCACAGCCAGATGTACTTTTCAATTACACAAGTCATGGGAATGTTTGAAACCTCCAAATCAACAATACTGCATACTTTTTGTGTCTACTGAGTGGCAGGTTAAACTATTTTAAATCATCCACTTGCCGGAAGTTTGGTTTGGGGTACTACATCATGTTTGTGGTGAGCATAAATGGGGAGAAGGTGAATGCAGGCATTCCCCAGAGGAGACACCATCAAATGGAACGACCTACCTGACGAAATCTTCAAAAGCTTTAGCAGCTATATTAAAAGTGGTCCTTGATAAAAAGTGGCTTAGTAACTTGGCATTCTATGTTCGTTTCAGGTTCGTCTCCACTTATATCACTAACCGTACAATATTATAAGGTCATGAGCAGAAGTTAAAACTGGAATCAGATTGGGGTAATTAAATATATGGTACTGTAAGTGGGAAGGAGAATAACCCTCCACAGTCAATTTACTGATTTTAGTTATGTTGCTTTCATTCCTCTAAAGTCAGTGGAATGTAAACTTTTTCAAGCCTAGAAGGGAGAGCGAATTTGGTTCACAAGATCATCAGGTTTCAGTAATCAGGGATAACAGTTATTGTTGAACAAGTGAATGTAGGGAAGAATCGCAGTATGAGATTTATTCTTTTCTTTGGAGGGTTGAGGGGGAACAAGTCAAGTAGACAGACCATTGTCTTAATTGATTAATTGTATGATCTGTGTTTCATGTAGGCACACAAGTGTTCTTGAAAGCTACAATAGTATGCTGACAAAATATGCTCCCAAGAGAATGGCATTCGAGTAAGAAACTTAGAACTTACATTTCAAGTGACTCGTATGATGATGATTATTTATAGTGGACCGGCTCTTTTGAATTGATCATGTTAGTAGTAAGATTTGTGTAATGTTAATTTGTAATAATAGCTGAAGAAACCCCGTCTTTTGACTTGGTGTTTTTTAGGTATCCTTACTTCATCATGCGTATTATGCTGGCTGCCATCAACCACAATATGCATCTTTGTAGAGGGCAGCAACTGAATGCAGCAGGAGAGGAGCGTGGCCACAGAAAGTACTCTAAGTGCACACAAAAATTCCATGAAGAGACTGTCAAGGAAGAGAAAGGGTACTCCTATTTCCCCTTTCCCATGGCCAAAATGTTCAAGGAGCATTGCCTTCTGATGGGAAGCTTTTCTCAGAAAACTGATCACAATGTCTTCAACTCAAAGCAGATTGCTCCCACTATTGCCATGAAGGCAACACCCTCTGCTGAGAAATTGATGAAAGGCCATCTCGTCTTGCTAAGCCGCCTTTGAAAAAGTGGAACAGTTCAACTGGGGAAGCAGCTGATCATTTATAGTTTTTCTTCTAAAATAATAAACGTATTGCACTTGTAAAGATGAAACACATACAAACATTGTTTCATCGTAAATTATAGGAACACGTTTTAATACCAGTGATCATAATGTCTCTTTGGGAGAGTTATTTTTGTAGAGACAGAATTTATCCAGCTTATGGTTGCATGAAATACAAATTGGTTGATTTTTTTAATCATAAATTAGGGAGAAAATAACACTGCCTTTTTTTAAACACTTAGCATGCACTACTTCTAATGCAAAGCATAGAATGGACTAGTTCACAATAAAAGTGTGAATGAAATTGGAAAAAAAAATGGAGTACTTCTTATTCTCATAGAACTATTTAGCTCTTTCTGTATCCCATGTATTGACCATCTGCTGAGGGATACATTCTTCTTAGTGACAATACTACACATGAGGGCACTACCCTCCTCTTGCCCTGGCTGAGTTTGCCAAACCTCCCATCTACCGGAAGTCGTCCTATGTATATATTAACACGCTAAGGATTCTGGAACTGACTATCATGGTTGCCATGAAGCTGATGTATTCTTTTAGTCTTTTATTAAATCTCTTTTAATCATATACATCATGAATCTCAATCAATGAGAAACATCACAGAATCCCATGCAACTCACCATGTTGAAGCTGCTGAAGTTGAGGATGATCCATTCGGTATGTTTGCAGTTCATGACAGCATCACAGATGCTGAAACAGTTCCACTAATAATTGAAGGAAAAGAAGTGAACATGGAGGTGGATACTAGGGCTGCCATCACAGTTATTCCCAAATCAGTTTATTTGCAACATTACAAACACTTAAGTCTATCTACCTGTACTGTCTAGCTCAAAACATATTCTGGAGCAGTTTTACCTACCCTGGGAGAAATGCAGGTCATTGTAGAGTTTAAGGGTCAGAAAGCAGCCCTTCCACATGTTGTGGCTGAGATTGTTGACCAACCCCCGGTGTTAGGCCAAAACTGGCTCAGTGTGATTCGCCTCAATTGGGTGGAACTATTCAAGGTATCCACTGCGATAGAGGAGCTAACTACCGGGTATAAATCGCTGTTTTCAAACGACTGAGGCAGCATCCAAGAATTCGAAGCAAGAGTCAAGGTTAAATCAGATGCAACCCCAAAGTTTTTTAAGCCACAGCCAGTCTCATATACCTTAAAGGGGGCTGTTGAGTCTGAGCTTGAACGGTTCGAGAAAGAAGGCATAATTTCAAAGATAGACCACTGTGAGTGGGCGGCACCAATTGTGGTCCATCCATATTTGCGGGGACTATAAGGTCACCATCAATCGAGACATGGATGTTGACCAGTATCTATTACTGACTCCTCAAGATCTTTTAAGTGCTCTAGCAGGCGGGGAACAGTTCACTAAATTAGATTTAAAACATGCCTATCAACAGCTTAACCTGCATCCAGAATCGAAGAAATTTCTTACCATCAACACCCACAAAGGATTATTCCACTACCATCGCCCACCGTTCAGAGTTACAAGTGCACCTGCTATCTTCCAGTCTACCATGGATCAAATACTCCAAGGGATTCCCAGAGTTGTTTGTTACATTGATGATATCCTGATAACAGCACCTACTCAAGAGGAACACTTGAAGGTTCTTGAAGCAGTGTTACAATGCTTGTCCAAGTATGGTGTTTAACTTAAGGCTGAAAAATGCTCCTTTATGCAAAATCAAGTGGAGTTCTTGGGTTATCTAATTGATAAAGAGGGAGTACATCCTAATCCTGAGAAAGTGAAAGGTATCATGGGAGCTCCTATTCCTACTTGCATCTGTGAGCTGAGGTCCTTCCTCGGCATGCTTCAATATTATGGGAAATTCCTTCCCAATCTATCTACCTTGCTTCAGCCACTAAACAACCTTCTACGACAAGGGGTGAGTTGGTCATGGGGTCCTGATTGTCAAAAGGTATTTGATGATGCCAAGCAACAACTACTTTCAGCCAAGGTCTTGACCCATTATGATGTTAAATTAGCATTGGTATTGGCATGTGATGCTTCATGATATGGCATTGGAGCGGTTATTTCTCATATCATGGAAAACAGAGAAGAGCGACCCATAGCTTTTGCATCTAGGACCTTGTTCTCCAGCGAAAAGAATTATGGTCAAACTAATAAAGAAGCTTTAGCCAACATCTATGGGGTCAAGGAATTCTACCAATCTCTGTACGGAAGAAAATATTTGTTTGCGACTGTCAACTTACAGTTTCTATCTTGAATTCAGATTACTTAAAAAAAGGTAAATTTAAACCAAAACATAATCATTCCAGCAGTGAAAATGTGAATGTGTTGCCATCCAGCGGCACATACCCAGTAGCCCATTACCATCAAAGGGAGTGCCTCCCCTCCCTCAAAGAACTTCCCCTCCATTAAAAAATCCTTCCCTCCCAATGCTAGCATGCAGTGTGAAGTTGATCAAAGTGTTTTGATTTTTGGCAGTGGTGATGATAGCGAGGAGTCCTCAGCAATTTCCTCAACACTGGGTGGGGGTACGAGTGCATCCTCTTCAAAAGAAGCTGTTGACAAGTTGTCAGAGATGTTTCCAAATGCAAGCAGAAAAGAGCTGGAGACTTTCTTAAAAGTCCAGGGGTCTCTGGACCAGGTAGTGATGGCATTGCTAAACCCTTGCACATTGACATTGTCATCTGATGATTAGTCAGAGCTCATGGATTCTGCATTTGAAACACCAGATAGTCCATGCCCTGCTCCAGGTAGTCCACACTCCGTGAGGGAAGAATTGAAGGGAACACTGAGATATAAGCACAAATTGGACTTTAGCAACTGTAAACTGATTTGAGAGAAAGAGACAGAAACCCTTACCATGTGAGATTTAGAAGCCATTTCACTTTTAAATTTGTTTGGCATGTGACGAATGACAACATTCTGCAGAGATTGAAATTGCTTTAAGTACTTTGTGATGATTCTGCTCACAATTATAGCAAAATTGATCATGAGATGTTCTTGGACTTGTCTGTCTGGCAGCAATTCAACAAACTGGAGTCCATCAGTGGGTTTTTGGGCATTCTTATTGTCGAGACAAGAATCTTGTACTCTGCTGAGTATTGCAAACTGGTGAGTCCAGTGGATGGAGTGGTTCTTGCTCTGCTTTGATTGGACACGGGCATACATTTCATCGTCAGTTTTGTCCACCACTAGCCTTTACAACAAAATGTATAGTTAAGAACTTAAAAATTCACTATGGGACTAACAGTGCACCATGTACATAATAAAATGTCATAAAACAACCACAGCTTATATTAAGCTAATGCTCTATCTAGTCAATATGATGAACTATTTTATTAATACATTAATTATTATCATTATTATTATTATTATGAATTCATTGACCCATAATGGTATTATTGGTCTACAGGAAAAGCCAAGAGAAAGTCATTACTACATATACAGTGAATACAGAGTGATTATACATATACAGCGAGTTACTACCTATTCCAATTACACTTCAATTGTTTCTCGGGTTAATGCCCTCAGTCTATAATTTGCATTGAACAACTTTATCACTTACTTGTATAATGGCAACTTTGCAATTTCAAGATCCTTAATTACTGATTCCAGGTGTTTATTAGAGTGAAATAACTCTCCTTTTTTCTTTTGTTCTTCATCCATCATCTTCATTAGCAGACTAAAAGATTCCTCTGAAAATATGTTATAGCCCTGTAAACTTTCCCTAAATATTTGGATGTGACAATCTCGAGTACTTTCTGCTCCAGGATCATCAGGTACTTGTTGTTTATTGAAAACTTCTTTACATACACCAAGAGTAGATTTGTTGACTTCGATTTCCTTCTTCCAAACTTCCACCCTGCTATCTACAGTATCGCCCATTTTTTTCTGAAGACCAACGTTTGAGTCTGGGGAAACGCTGACTCCAGGTTGATTTAAATGAACTAGGTCTTCGTACCATACACCACTGTGAAATAGAATAGTGGATATTCTGTAGTGTCAGGCAGAAAGTTTACTATTCTGGACTCTAACAAGAGTGGCAGTGGCGAAAGCTGTGGAGTTTATATT
Organism: Stylophora pistillata; assembly: GCF_964205215.1. NCBI lineage: Eukaryota > Metazoa > Cnidaria > Anthozoa > Scleractinia > Pocilloporidae > Stylophora > Stylophora pistillata. Next base: position 23,021,803 of record NC_142526.1, on the reverse strand, counting down.
GTAGCTGTCCAGACTTGTCAATTCCGTCTCTTTTAAGCCACAAGCACCAAGGACCACATTATACCATACAGGGTAAAAAACTTTGATTTCTTTCATGAAGATCTTGTTGGAGAATCCCACAAGTTCATCAGGGCTTTTAAAATATAGAATGCTGCCTGATTTTAAGTACTCTGTAATTTCATCAGCTTCTTTCTTTCAAATTAAAATGTTCAAGTCTTCTTAAATGTCACAATGTGTAAGTATAGCTTTAGAGGCCGTGCTCCAATTCTTCAAGGCAATATTTTTCGCAAGTGCTTTAGTTTCCTTGTCTCTAGGGATGCGAACCACTACATTTCCATTCAGCATTTGTAGTAAAACTTTTACTTGAAGTCCATCGCCAGGCAAATCATCAACATTTAGACATGTAGCTAGGTCATCGTTGTTTTCAGTGTTCTGATTTGGGGCGGCAGCGGCCCATCCCAGTGATTTCCTGGCGTGACCGCACAAAGGACTTTTTAGTTTGGCAGCTTTCGATCTTCGCTAAGAAGGGCTCGCCTTATCAGGAGTTTCTAAAGTTCTTTTTCCCCCTTCCTTTACATGCTTAGATGGAGTTGAAATCTGAATTGTTTTACTCTTTATAAAGCTGTAAAGTTGTCCTAAATTTCTAACTTTACGTGCACACGGGTTGCAGCATCGTTCTGAAAAGTTGATGCTCTTCGTAATGTTGAGACCAACTTGCTTACAAATATACGTAAGAATGATTCCAGTTGAGTCTTGTCTTTTCGATGGCTTGAATATATTTTAAAGAGATAGGAAAGAAGACTTTCCTGTCCCTGGTTTTTCGAAGTTAAGTCGAAAACAACAATTACAAAATCTACAATAATCATTCGCCTTTGCTTCCATGAACGGTCCTGTTATTATTTGTATTTGACATGGTTCCACATGTGTTTTTAACGGAAGTTTACCTTCATTTCTACTGGAAATACTGTTCCATGATTGGCTGTTTTCTCGAAGCTCAAATTTCGGAATGCATAATTTATCTGGAGGCGTATTTGAAAATATCAATAAGTGCTGGCAGGCATTCCCTTCTCTCCTCTCCCCCTCCCCACACCTCCTAATTTTTGGCCTCGCTTCATTCTTCGCGCGGTCTAATTTTCGCCCAAACTCCACTAGAGCCTTCTCTGCAGGCTACTAGACAGTAGTCAAACCTGTGATATTCCAAATGTTGTTTAACTGTAACTGACACAGTTTTACCAGGGGCAAATCTGTAAATAGTGTAAGGTGCTAATAACTCTCCAACTTCAAATCCTCAAGCTCACTTGAGCTTAATATAGCTCACGAAAAGAAATTTTCTTTCTCCATTACTTTTTTGTTAGAATGACAAGATGAGAGTGATTAGAAATCTTATAGTACATGATGCTATAGCAAAACCAAAGATGGTGCTGGACAAATTAAGGGAGGGGCAGAAGGATGGAACTGTCCTCGCAAGATGATTCCATCAGTCACACACAGTTCATCTCGACCCACCTGTAGGGCCTGAGCTCTGGTGTGTCTGGCCACTCGCAGTCACTCAAACAGCATTGTACTTGCTGTAGTATTGGGTTTGCCTCAGTAACATTTGCAATCTGCTCAAGTGTGAGTGCTTTTGGAACTGCGTTTGCTGTGATGTAGTTAATATATTCTTCGAAAATGTTTCTTCCACAATGTTCCTTCCGCGGAATGGTTGGTTTTCTAACGGCAATCTTGAGAGGACGTCAGCTGGGTTTATCTTTCCGGCCATGTGTAAAAACATTAAATGTGTAAGGCTGGAGTCGAAGTGCCGATCTTTCAATTCAAGGCGGTGGCTTGGATTTGGGTTGTAAATAACCTTGAGCAGCTTGTGATCCGTGTACAGGGTGAAAAGTTTACCATACAAGTAAATATGGAATCTCCTCTCAACATCTGTTAACGTGCGACTTGCATATGCCACAGGTTGAACACAATCACTGCGTCGCTGCAGCGAAATAGCACCAAGTCCAACTGGACTTGCATCAACTTTCAGCTCCGTTTCAGCGGCTTGGTCGTAATGTGCAACAACACAGTCATTGGTTAGAATGACTTGAAGGCGGCGAAATGCCTCTTGTTGTGTGTTACCCCAGACCCACTCTCTATCACTCCTTGTGAGTATCTGTAATGGCTCAGTGAGGGTTGCAAAGTTCGGGATAAAACACGCACACTAGTTCACTAACCCGAGAAAACTCTGCACTTCCGCTGCTCATGTATTCCTCACCACTTCAACTCTCTTGTTGTCTGCTGCAATGCCATCTGCAGAAATCTTAAATCCAAAAACTACTAATTCTGGAACACTAAAGATACACTTCTCTCAGTTAAGTGTAAGTCCCTTGCTCTCAAGGCATGCAAGTGTAAGTTCTAAATTCCTGTCATGACTGTTTTGGTCAGAGCCAAACACAATAATATCATCAGAAATGTTCCTTACTCCAGGAATTCCTTGAAGAGTTTGCTGAATTACATATTGGTACATTTCCGGTGCTGATGACAAGCCAAATATCAAGCGTTTGTAACGCTTAAGTCCCTTGTGTGTTGTGAAAGTTGTAAGCACTCTAGACTCTGGGTGCAGTTCAACCTCATGATAGCCCCATTCCAAGTCAAGCTTAGAGAACACAGCTGCTTCATTAAGTGCTTCCAATGTTTCCTCAAGTGTTGGTATTGGATGTCGCTCTTTGATCACAGCTTCGTTTGCACGACGCATGTCAACACAAACCCGTACGTTCCCATTGGACTTTGGGACTGTGACTAAAGGCGAAACCCAGGGCGTTGGACCTTCAACATCTTCAATGATGTCGAGATCTTGCAATTCATTGAGCTTTTCTTCATATCCTCATGAACATGAAAGGGGAGGCAGCACTGTGGTTGCGCAACTGGAGAAATTTCTGGGTTTATATGTATTTGTAATTGATAATCCCGCAGTTTACCAATGCAATTAAACACTGCATCATGTTTGTCCACGATCACTTTTACAGATTTCACTGTAATTTGGTTAACTGTACTCAG
>NC_142526.1:23006273-23011273 GCF_964205215.1 Stylophora pistillata | reverse complement strand
ACTAATGTGAACAGTTTTAAGGTGCATATTACGACTATCTTTTTAAAAATTTTTATCGGTGAGCAATTTTATATTCAGTTCTATTCTCAGTTTGACATATTATATTGTTTAAGTTAATTTTTAATTTAATCAAAAGTGTAATGCGCTTTTGATCATTGTATGCAAAGAGCGCACTATAAATTGATAAATTATTATTATTACTATTATAGGGAGGTGTGGGTTATGTAACAATATTGAAATCTACTAGTTGTTGAATTGAAAAAAGTTCTCACCTCCCTGCATTTCCACTTCTCAAATGAATTTTATTGTATTAAGACTGCCATAAAGTGACATGAAAACATGCCGACTTGAGTTTATTTCACGCATAATTAGTTGCGCGACGAACAAATTTTTATCGGCACGTGTGTATTCAAAACCTTGATTGCGACAAAAATAATCAATGGATTTCCGGTGCATCAGTAACAAATTTCCAGTTAACACGAGCTTGAGCTGAAGAGAATTTTCCCGTTTTAAGTGACTTGTTAGGCCCAGGAGAACCGGAGATATTGATTTTTTTTTGGAGAAATCAACAAATCAACAAATCAACAAATCAACATGGCGCTGAACGATCGCTCACACAAAATGTGGCCACGAATTTGCATTCTGTCAAGTATGAAATGTTGTGAACTCTAGAGCCATTTTTGTACAAATTTCCTTCGCTTTTAAGGTGCAGGTTATCCACCAGTGCGGGTAATCTGTTGGCTTTTTTTTTTTGCTGCATGCAGAAACTATGGTAATAAAGTTATGTGTTAAAAACAACTTAGTAACACAACCAACACACCTAAACTTGAAAATGAAGAAAATCTCTTAAAATTTGTAATATCTCAGCAGTCTGTTGGACAGCAATTTATGTAAAGTTTGACTGCAACCAAGTTTGTCGGCAAGAAAATTTAAACTTGAAAGATCCCATGATATAACCCATATTTCCTAATTACCTTGACTTAATTATTGAAAGAGTTATAATAATGAATGTTGAAAATTGTTGCTTGCCACTTCTTCCCCTCTAGTTTCCCCAAGCCCAAATACATTATTTTTACCCTTTGATTTCTAATTGCTCTTGTACCTTTTGGGTAAATCTCTTGGAACTCTTGGGTTAAAGGCTGCAGAAATGTCAAGAAATCTGGCTTATTAAATCCAAACCACAATCCAAGGAAAATTTTATTGTGCCTTGCAAACCTAGAAAAAATTAACAATGAGTTTACATTACAAACAATTTAACAGACAGTAGCTAGAGATTATTAGATTAACATTTCTTCCTTTGCCTCTCCCAACCATAAAAATGAAACTGAACAAGAAAACTGACTGGCTCAGTATTACTCAGAAGTAAAATTAGTACATACAGCACTAATTTTACCTTGAAATAATTTTAGTCACACCCTTAAAGTGCTTGTAGTTCAACTGTACCTGCAGTTTGGTGGAAGTTCATTCACAACAAGGTAAACTGGCCAAATACTAAACTTTGAAGACCTGAAAAGGGTCACCCCATCAGTATTGATCAGGAAGCTTATGTCGATTTCACACTTATTTTTCTCAGCTGGGGCTCTCTTAAAATATCCATCATTGCCAAAATGTTTTTGGTAGAGCAGGCCATCCTAGATGTCTTCAATAGCATTTGAATTGCTCTTACGTCTTGAAATTGGATACTTAGAAGATCAAGAAAGCCAGTTTCTACAAAAGGGAATGTCAACAATGTTAGTCCAAGAATGAAAGGAAAGGATTGTTTTCCTTTTTCTTTCCATAAGAATTTTGCTAGGAGGAAGCAAATTTAAATAAGAATTAAGGGCCCAAAAAAGGTCCATCTGCTTTAACTTCTTTGAGGATGTTAATTCTTTGTACATTCCCACACTGGCATTAGACATGTTTCCACTCTATTGAAATAAAAAATATAATTATTCATTTGAAATGGAATGAGTTTTCATAAGAATATACCGTTTTTATTCGCCTATAAGCCGAGACCCTAAACTTCTTCATGTCAGCAGCTGTTGCATTGAAATAAAAAATAAACACAAAACATTCGGCTATAAGCCGAGACCTAATAATTGCAAAGTACTCCACGCGTGTCGTTAACTGAGATCAATTAACATAAACCGAAAACAAAAGGAGCTTCCCTCTCGGGAAACATGCAAAGAAAAAGTAGGTTATTTTACTCAGTTGTTATTGGTCGTTTAATTGAAAGTAACAACAAATCACAGATAAGTTGAATTTAATGTGTAAGGCCCGGTTCAAACGTCGAACTTTACATGTGCCGAACCTAATAGCAATTCGGGTCGACTCGAATAATTAGGTTCGGCAGTTGATTCAAACGTCGAACCTAAATATGTCGAACTTAATTGAGAAACTGAACATGACTCTACTGCGGTCAGCGGTTATTGCTTACCAAAATGGCGGAAAAAAATGTGGCAAATACAAATGCTGGAAATGAAGAGCTTGTTTTTCTTGCAAATGCGATCAAGGAGGGTAGAAAAAGGCGACTTAAGATGCAGTTGGCATTAAACAACCTTGCTGCCAGGAGAAGACGAGTTTTGAATTTGGCTTGCCTTGTATTATTGCTTATTTCCCATAGGAACGTCACAGTTCCTCGTCCAGTTCGTTCGTGTCGTCAGCTAAAAAGAAATTCTGGCTGGTGGCAAAATGTTTGCAACATCTATTCAGACGCAAGATTCAAAAAAACCTTCAGAGTATCTTGGGGGACATTTAATTTCATCCTGAGACGTATTGAACCCTTCCTTATTCGGCAAACTGTGACGGAAGAACCGATATCACCAGCGCTGAGGCTTGCTATTTGTCTGTATAGACTAAGCCGAGGAGATTATTTCTATACCATCGCCGAAATGTCTGGACTAGGCGTCTCCACAATTTCCTCAATTTGTCAGGAAGTCTGTCAAGTCTTGGTGGACCATTTATGGAACGAGAATGTGTCAAGTCACATGCCCCAAACTGAAGAAGAGTTTAAACAAAAAATTCTTGACATGGAAGAATTCTGGCAATTTCCATGCTGTTGGACAGCATCGGATGGCTGCCATATTCCTATGAAATGCCCGCCTGGAGGACTTCAGTCATGCAAAGAGTACCATAACTTTAAAAATTTCTATTCCATTGTACTGATGGCAATGGTAGACTCACATTACAGATTTGTGTGGGGTAGCTGCGGGTTTCCAGGAAATTCTCACGACGCAGTTATTTTTAGATCAACCGACCTTTGGACCCGTATCCAAGAAGGCCTCATTCCAGTAATTGGAAAAACTGTAGGAGATGTTACTGTTCCACCACTTGTAGTGGGGGACTCTGCATTCCCTCTACGAACATGGTTGATGAAACCATATACTAATGCAATTCTGACCCCCAAGCAACGTTACTTTAATTACCGCTTAAGCAGAGCTCGCATGGTTACAGAGGGTGCTTATGGGCAGCTCAAGGGTAGGTGGAGGGTCCTACTCCGAAAGAGTGAAAGCAGTCAAGATAATGTCCGCTTAACAACATTGGCATGTATGGTTCTCCACAATATATGCATTGCACGAGGAGATGCCATTTCAAAAAAGCTTGATTTGAGTTTGGATGCAAATGGTCAAAAGAGAAATCGTGAGGAAATAAGAAAACTGTTGCAGATGAGAAATTGTTCAAGCATCAGAGATGTGTCACTGGAGGCAAAAAAAGTAAGGAATGCACTATGTGAAAAACTATGGCTTGAGAAGGAAACTGGCAAAGTCTGTTAATTCAGTACTGATACATTTACTATTTTCACCAAATTATTTTTCATATGATTGTATCAAGTGCAAGATTTTATTAGCCTGCAGCGCAGACAAACTAAAAAGCTGTTTCTTTTTTTCGTTGTTGTTGTTGCTGTTTAATACATGTCTGGCTGCCTTGCAGGCTATACATTCAATCTGATCAGCAGCACTGACAGAGACACCACATGAAAGTCAGCCATGTTCAGTAAAAAAGAACTGTTGATGATAATACTAGGTTGTTTATAGTTAGATCTTGTGTTTTCCGTTGGTTATATTGTGGTAGAGCATATGTGGTCTATGTGCAGTGAAATTGATTTTGATGTTAATTTGATGGTGGCAATTTTGTTGTTATAAGTTATTTTGGGTCTCACATTTTAAGTATTGGAATAATTGGATAAACTTTGCATTATTCCCTTTATATGGGTGCCCACTAAGATCTTCAATCTTGGAGAAAAATGTTGAGCCACTTCACAAAAATTACTGCTTGTTGAGGGTACCAAAGGAAAAGTTTCATCCCCTCTTCGATTTCATTGTTGTCAAGATCAAATTTTTTCTTCACAGTGTCAATCCAGTCATAAAAAGGTTGTGAGAATTAAGGAAGTGATCAGCAAATAGACATCCCCTTGAATAATTAAAAATTCTCCCAACTAATACTAAAGGAAACAAAGAGACCAGTAAGGAGAACTTGTCCATTGACTATGCAGCTTAAATGGTAAATTGCTTTTAATTGCATTTATGTTCTGAAACAACAATGAAAGATGACTTTCATAAATTTAATATTAATAGAAAAATAAAGTTTAAACATTCAATTTTTATGTACTGCAAATATTGTTGAAAAAAAAAACATTCAACATATAATTATTTTACTTCTGATATACACACATTTTCCTTGTAGTTTATTCATGTTAAATAAAACTCCTTTGATTGTTATGTATATTTTGCAATTGCCCTACAGCAGATATACCGTCTTTTCTCAATTAAAAACCCCTGGCATTTACCTTTTTGAAACATTGTGGACCTAGGGTTTATTTGACCCCCGAAGCTTGCTTGAGCTCTTTATTCATGAAGTTCTGGTTATTTCTTCATAAATTTTGTATGGCTTTATAATGGGGCACGGGTAACATTTGTACAGACATAAATTGTTACATTACATCTGCACCTTGTTTAACCTCTAATAGATACTTCAGGGGTTTATTTAAAACTCCACCTTGGAGACCAGGCATTTACTGAAAG
>NC_142526.1:22983773-22998773 GCF_964205215.1 Stylophora pistillata | reverse complement strand
AGGAGTTGAGCAGTGACCCAGACTTCAAAGCCTCACTGGGTTGGTACCAGAGATGGAAAAAGCGCCATTCCATCAGCCTTCGCACTAAGATCACTAATTTCGTGATCTCGGAAATTTGTGTTTGTTAATAATCGCTCGGCTAATAGTCGAACAAACATTGAATTTCGAAGCTTGTTAAGCACCCGTAAATATTTTTTGGCGAAAATACTCGGCTATAAGCCGAACCCCCTACCTTGGCGAGAATTTACCTGTTCTCAGTTTAATTTGTTGGAAAAATCGCTCGGCTTATAGGCGAATAAATACGGTACTTTTGTTTCTGGTATTCACTCTATTGAAATAAAATAATTATTCGTTTGAAATTGAATGAGTTTTAATGAGAATATACTTTTTTTTCTGCTATTTCTCACTGATAAAGTATCAGTGATAAAATATACAGTTACGCTGGTTGAATGTGTAAACAGTGGCTGTAATCAAGTTTTTTCCTGTAATCAAGTTTAATGTCTTTGCGTGGGGCATGGTTGCCTATATTGCCAGAGCCAGAGGCTCATATAATAGCTCATATAATTTGAGCCAGAGGCTCATATAACATATAATGGCTGGTTTAATTGGTTGAGGTAATAAAAACTTACTCTGGTTTTTGATGAACACACTCAATCGAACACTGCCACATATATTTATAAAGTAAATTACTTACTTTGAATTAAGTCCTTCGGTAAAGTTAATAAGAAACCATATCAGCAATTTCTAATGAAGTTCACACACACACACTACCAAAGGTAAATGAAATATTAGGGGTAAAGAAATTAAGTAAAAGCTGATTGTGCCTCCTTTAAATGAATGCAAAGGTAACATTAGTGTAGACTTCAGACCACTGGTAGGAGATAGTGACTTTGCGTGTGATCTTGCACGCAAGGAAGAATTAATGGTTGTTGCTAAAATTTCCCTCATTTCTGGCTAGATATCCTCCAAGGCCTTGAACACTGTAACGTTGTGTGATTATCTATTCACTTCCAGTACTCATTACGTCACAGGTCAATCGAGACCATGCTTTCCACTTTTACTTTTAGAGAACTGGATTGTCTTGTAAGTCGTGAATTAAACAACACAGATATAACAACTTGGTCATTAGCTGCTTCCTTCCACGGTCTACAAACAACATCACAAACACTGCATTTTTTTTTCTTTTTTTTCTAAGTAAAGGGCTTGACAGGGTTTCTATAATCCACAATTATATACCAAGGTGTTGGATTGAAAAATAGGGTCCTGTTTTTTTAACATTACCGAATAGAGAAACAAGACTTGTTATCAAAATGTAATAACTAGTGTACCTTTAAAAGATTTATCAAGTAGAGCCAAGGGCCTGGTTATTAGCCAAGTGTTTCCATCTTTTCCCCCAACAGAAGATAAAGACCAGCTAATAACAATGAAAAATGGTATAGAGAAACAAGGTGGATCAGCTGGAAAAAAGAAGACAAGCAGGGGAAAAAAGTAAGAGGAAAGGTCATGCTGTGTCCAAAGAGCAAACCCAGGAAGACAAGTTGGCAACTGCAAATGAAAAAGAGGAGAAAAAAAGAGAAAAAATTAAAAGAAAAAAGGCACTAGACGAAAGAGATTTAAACATCCTTGGGCAGATGTCACAGTTAAATAGGTCCATAGTCATTGTTCATGAAACCAGGAGACTAAAGAAAAAGAGAAGGAGCTTGAGAGAAAGAGGGTTGAGCTTAAGAGAAAGGAGAAGGAACTCCAAAGGAAAGAATATGTGGTCCAGGAAGCAAACTTACAAGAAAGGAGAGAACAAGAACAAGAACAAGAACAAGTACTTGAAGAAAAGCATCGCATAGTGCAAAGGCCCTCCAGGGAGAATGAGGATGAAGATGATGAGTGCGATGAGGAAAATTTTGGTAACAAAACATTTTTTCTTTCTACGTTTTGAAAAATTGTTCTCAGTTAAAGCAAGGTCAATAATTTCAAAAGTGCAAATGAAACCAACATAAAGACGTTACTTGAGACACAAAGTTCTATCAATCAGACTGATCTGTTGTACTGTATTTCCATCAAGCACAATAAAATGCCTGCATAGGTTTTGAAATAAATTTGGTTTGTATTTCAAGTCCTTTAGTCTGCGATGGTAAATCCATGCATTAAAGCCTTTATATTTTTCTTTCCTTGTTTTTCTGATCTGGAAGACAATGGCCAGGATTTAGCTGGAGAAATTGATGTTGCTGAGGCAACCAGCTTTGTTGAAAATTCTAAAAAAAGCCAGCCATCAAATGATTGGCCAAGTGTGGGTGAAGCGACCAAGAGTCCATGTCCACCCGAGAGCTTCAATAATTAGTGCCGTAGACGGCAGAATGGGCCAAGTTGTGCAGAATGCCTTCACCTGCAAGCAGAATTAGAAAAGCTAAGGGAGGCAAATAAATTACTGACTGAGCAACTAAGCCAATGCAGGGAGGAGGCAGCCAATGCTCTTCAGAGTAGTGATGCCCCAAGACCAGGAAAAGTGTTAAAGGCTCCTTGCTGAGAAACACCATGTAATAGTAACATGCTTTTATAAAACTAAATATAATCACAGGTTGAGCAAAATCTAGGGTTCTTACAGTAGAGTGCGTGACTGACTAGCTTGAAAAGAAAATATGCTTGAAATATTAAGACCAAGAACAACTTAACTTGATTCTCCCTTAGTAGCATAGACCCATTCCAAAAATGGCTGCCAGATTTATATTCTTTGACTCAAATTTAAATTAGTCTCACTTAAGATGATGTATTCTTTTGAATTTTGTACTGGAAAACTAGGCCAGTCAGGCTAATATAAATTTAAATAATGATTTTAAAAATAATAATTTATTTCTTGTAGAGCGCTATTTGCAATGACAGATCAACAATGCTTTACACTCAATGTATAAACCCACCCATCCCACCCCAGGGGAGGACATCCATCACACAGTAATCTCGTGGGTGGGAAATAAACGTCTCCTACCCCCAACCCTGCAGGAGACAGGACCTCTCTTTATTCATCAATATCCAAGAAGAATAGAATATCTAACAATTTCTTGATGTTATAGAAAGGTAGCAAATTCTTCTCAATTATTTCAAGACCTTGAGTGTTTGTCCGGCCAGGGCTCGAACACTCGACCTCCCGCACAACAGTCCAGTGCACTATCTATTGGGCTAACTGGGTGGTGGTTAAAATATTAATCCGGCAGCCATTTTTTAAATGGGTCGAGAGAAAGTTGATAGTGCTTCAGTGCTAAAGTTGTAAAGTCACAATCTGAGAGTTGACTTTGACAAATCTCAAGGTTAATTCAAAGATGCTGTAAATGGAGCACAGATGAATAAAGCTGATAGTTTCTAAAGAAACTGTTTGGGGCTGCGTCGGTGGGGGTAACAAAATAATTTGAATATATCAACCAAGTTGAAATGGTAAATTGGCCACCATTACGATTATAAAAGCTGGCGTTTCGAGCGGTAGCCCTTCATCAGAGCGACTAGGGCAATTGCGGGTTGTGTGTGCTTTTAAAGGCAGAAAAAGAAGCTACGTGATTGGTGGGAACATGGCAATGAGAAAAACACGAATAAATTAGTGGAATAAAAAGCATTCGTTGATACCTGTGGGATTTAGACTGCCGGTTTGAAAGATGAGCTTTTGTTCAAGAGTTTTACAGCTTTCCCTGCTACCTAAGTGTAAGTAAAGACCGCAGATTGTCATATGACAACCTGCGGTCTTTCGGCCTAACGCTCTTTCGGGCCAACGCTCTTTCGGGCTAACGCACAAAACGTCAGCTTTTATAATCGTAACAGTGGCCAATTTATCATTTCAACTTTGTTGATATATTCAAATTATTAAGAATTTATACACCCTATCTATTGACTTTTTCTTATTAAGATAAAAGTCATAAAAGGCTTTTAGTGTTACGGCAGCTTTTAAATGAACTTACAGTCACACCAAACTGAGCACTCTTGTCACAAGCTAACCAAAGGAACACAGTCAAAACTCTTTCATCTCGTGTGCATTTGATTTTTATTGCAATTTCTTTTATCACTAAAGTGGCAGTGAAGGAAAAGCAATACTTCATCAGCACAATGAGGAAAATATGTTGACCAGCCAAAGTCTTCCACTAGTTTGTTACCCCATATTTATCACTAAGCTTAACTCTTTGATACATAAAAGAGAGTATTAACATAATCTCAGATAAATTTATTATTTACTTGTCTTCACTTCCTATGCTCTAAGAGTTCACTCCTCACAAAGTATGTCCTTTTCTTTCTTTTTTTGTAGGTTACACACAGAAAAAGTTTCCAGACTTGCCTTCTGATAGTGTTCTAAAGATTGCACTCAGAAATAAAATAACTTGTTTGGAGGCAAAGTCAAGGAAGAAGACAACTGTCAACCAACTGCTCTTATATTCTTTAATACCTAAGAAGAAGTTTGTGATTTGTTAAATTGGATTGTTAAATTACATATATTAATAGGCCTAAATATTGTAAACTGTAGTTTGAATGCTGATTTTAAGATTCAGTAAAGTTTAATTAACCTTGCTTACCTTTGAGTTTTAACATTAGAGAAGTCTCAAGGCTTTTTAATTGGTTCTTAAGAAAGAAAATTGTTCTATGTACAATAAATTTGGCTGGCTTATTGCCATTGTAATAAACATTACCACTACATTGCAGTACACATTTGAGTGTCTTTAACAATATGCCTTAAGTATACTTGAAGTACACTTCATGAGGAAGTATACTTGAAGTAAACTTTATGGGGGAAGTATGAGGAAGTATACCTGAAGTATACTACCTGCAAAGTATACATAAAGTATACTACCTGCTAAGTATACTTAAAATATACTACCTGCTAAGTATACTTGAAGTAAACTTTTCAAGTGACCAAAAGTATAGTACTTTAAGTATACTTCTGAAAGTATATTTGAAGTACAGATGAAGTATACTTTAAAGGGCTATTTGAAGTATACTTAAAATATACTGGATTTCTACAAGGGCTGTCATTGCAAAGGAAATAGAGAGGCAGATTCAGCAAAGTCAGTTTATAAGTGTCCTTGTTGATGAAAGTACAGACATTTCAATCACTGAGAAACTTGTTGTTTACGTTCGCTTTATGACTGAAGATTTTGTTCCTACAACTTGGTTTGTAAAGAATCCTGACATGTCAGATGGAAAAGCTACAGCTATACTGGATTGCTTGAGAACTGTCCTAAAGGATAATTATGTTCTCCCTCCTGTGTTAAGCAAAGTGTTTGGATTAGGAAGCGATGGGGCTTCAGTCATGACAGGCCTCAAGGGAGGAGTGAGTGCATTAATGAAAAAGGAAAACCCAATCCTTTTAAATGTACATTGTCTTGCACAGCGACTTACTCTTTGCATGAGTCAGGCTGCCTCTGACATTGCAAAACTGAAGAATTATCAGCAGATCATTCGTGACATCTATTACTTCAGTAAGTCTGCAAAGCGTTCACAGGGTTTGAAGAAAGTACAGGAAGTTCTTTTCAACTTTGAAAAGGAGAGCTCTTCGATCACAAACAAATCAGATCACTTTTATTATTATTGATATATATATATATATTTTTCAACTTTTTTTTTCTTTTTCGCACATAGTATATGAGGTCTTTTTAGATATAAACATTGTAAATTAGTAACGCAGGTCCACACCAGCCAACGGCTGCCGGTTTTTAACCTGCGAGACCAAATAAAGTATCTATGTAAGTATTTATGTACTCAAAATAAAAGAAGTCCACAGTGTGCGTTTATTAGGATCTATGACAAAATTTAAGAAGTACTACTCCAATAAATTTGATGCATTTTTCCTTCTGCAGCTTTCAATTTATTGGCCCCTTTCCTGAAAAATTGGCCCCAAAAAAAGGTTTTCAAGGGCCACTTTGGTTATTGCAGACAAGTTATTGGAGATAGAATCTACCACTGGCCCCATATTGGAATTGGCATGTTGATTGGCAGAAACATCCCCACTGTCTTCCACCCACTGAAAGTCATTTACGGAGAGGCAGACGAACCATGGGCCGAGAAATACAAGTTTGGGTGGACGATCATTAGACCAGTCTGTTTGCACAAATTTGTACTTCATGAACCTACCTCCAAAGCATCAATTTATCGTGTGACCATTATGAGAGAGGAGCCACCCGTTCACAACTCTAGACACAACTCAGGAAACGTTTTGGCATGTCAGATTTCTCACCCCAATTGCCAGACAGACATTGTAACCCACTTTGTTGCCAACACACAAATGAAAGACATAACGTCCCCCCAACAGATACATGAGATGATGAAACTTGACTTTAGCGAACTAAACTACAACTGCAAGACTCCCAGAACTGAACTAGTGCAATCGATCAAAGATAGACGCTTCTGTCAAATCATAAGCACTGAAATACATAAGAATCATCTAGGAAACTGGGAATCACCACTTCCTTTCAAAAAGAGATGAAGTCAACCTTCCAAACAACAGAGAGCAATGTAGGAAGAGACTACTGTCCCTAAAGAAGATATTAAGTAATGACTGGAAAGCGAAAGAGAACTACGTGGATTTCATGTAGAAGAAATTTGACCTCCAACATGCCAGGCGTATTCCAGAAGATGAGCTAACAGGTTCTCCTGGCAAAATCTGGTACCTGCCTCACTTCGATATTTACCATCCAAAGGAACCCAGTCAATTACAAGTTGTCTTTGCTTCCAGAGCTGTCTTTTACAACAAGCTCTGAAACAGAAACCTTCTGCAAGGTCCAAGCCAGTTAAACTCTCTTGTGGGAGTCCTGACCCGTTTCCGTAAAGACGATGTTGCACTTACCTGTGACAAAGAACAGATGTTCCATAGTTTCTACGTAAATCCAACCAGGAGAGATTTTCTCCACTTTCTGTGATTTGAGAACAATGATCTAAATGGCCCCATCGTCGAGTTCCGTAAAGAACATCCACCTTTTTGGAGTTATTTCATCCCCAGTGGTAGCCAACTATTACAAATTGGAATAAAGAAAGACGACCTAGAAGAGCACTTAAGATTCACGTGAGTACCTTTTGGAGCAGGGGCAAGCCCATTCATAATAGGAGCCACCTTACAGCATCACTAAAACAAACAACCAGAAGAGGTCTGGAAACTGTTCAAATGCTGCAGGAGAACACCTATGTGGATAACCTAATGAAAACTGGTCAAGGCTTAGAAGAAATGGAAAGATTCAAATCAGAAGCCACCCAGATGTTGGAGGAGGCAAGGTTTCCCGTACTCAAATGGGAGTCCAATCCTTTAGAACTAGAGAGTGACGGGATGACCAATCAAGCAAGATACTTGGACTCAGTTGGGACAAACAAAACGACACACTGGAATTAACTATTCAATGACACGCCGAAGAAGAGCAGGTCACCAAGAAAACTATTCTCAGCCACCTGGGCAGCATTTATGACCTCCTTGGCATATTGTCACCAACTACTGTGGAGGGAACATGGATCTAAGAGAGGCGTGTGATGAAAAGAACGGATGGAATGCAAAAATTTCAGATCCCTTAACGAAACAGTGGACCAAGTGGACGAAGCAGTTCAAAAGTGTCACTGTGTCTAGGAGCATCGTGAGACACAACAAACACCGAAACAGTACACCTCCAAATATTCGCCAATGCAAGCAATCTGGCTTGCTGCGCTGCCGCTGTAGTAGTCGTAGAACACAGTTCAGGCATGGTTAAGGGCCTTCTGACAATGAAATCAAGGATCTCCAAGAGCACGCTGGGCCGGCGCGTGCTATGAAGCAGAACAATCATTGTCCACAAATATGGTGTCTGCGACCGTGTGTTTCTTAGAGAAGACTGGAACTGAGTTAAATGCCTGTCGAAAAATGCCTCCGAGCGGTCCTTGGGTTAGTCCGAAGGCACCAAAACTCAAATTTGCTGAAAGTAAACAAGTTTGCCCTTCATTTTGATCCCAAACATGCAATACTTTCTTCGATGTTCGCGTAAAAAGAGACAGCAGAGGAAATAGTAAAAGGGAAGGTAAGGTTTTCTTGTCGTTCGTATGGTATTTTTGGCCCAGATAGTCTTTTAAATGTTTCTTCTTATCCAAGAAATTTTGTTACGAAGAGAAACTTCAAAGCCTTCACTAGTACTCTATGATTTTTGCATTCTTTTCTTAGTTTTTAATGAGTTAATATTTAGGATGCCACCCAAAAAGAACACGCGCTTTAACTTGGCTCAAGACATGAAAGATCGGAAGGTTGCAAGAGAGAAAGCTGTTAATGAAAATCACAAGCTACAGGCAGAATACAAAAAAGTTCAACGAGCCCAGGAAAAGGCGAGATAACATATTTAATTTGTCATTTTAACGTAAATTAGAAGTGGTGCTTTGAGAATGTTTTATATTTCGAATATTAGAGAATTTTGTATCAAGGTATTTTAGGCAAGTGGTGGAAGTGTGAGTACATAGAGGCTTGTTTTTCAATTTTGACAAGGTAGGAAATTAAAAGTAATAATGATAATAATTTTAATTATAAACTGGGTAATGGTTTGTGCATTCCCCTGTACCTCCCTACACAAATATTTGTTAACACCCCCCAGCTTTTTTTATCTGTTTGAACTTTATATGAACTTTAAAAATTAACCAATCAGAACATAAAAAATGACATGTTTAATTGATGCTTTCAGTTGGCCGCAGTAAGGGAACGATGCAAGGACATAACAAATGAGTTAGAAAATATTACTGTGAGTATACTCTTGATTCCTCATTGTGGTTGTTTTACCAGTAACGGTAATTATTGTGCAGCAAAAAACTGCTGTGCACAACTTCTGACTGTGGATTTTCATTAATTAGTGGATAGATACAATTTTATGCCAGTTTTTGATAAAAACATTTAATGGAAACAT
Source organism: Stylophora pistillata (assembly GCF_964205215.1). Taxonomy (NCBI): domain Eukaryota; kingdom Metazoa; phylum Cnidaria; class Anthozoa; order Scleractinia; family Pocilloporidae; genus Stylophora; species Stylophora pistillata. Next base: position 22,989,909 of record NC_142526.1, on the reverse strand, counting down.
ATTCAATTTTGCGAGAAGAAAAAATATTTTTAGAAGTTAAATTTTGGTGGACTGGCCACTTAACACAGAGCCAGTACCAGAATGACAGCCAGTGCCAGGCTTCTATGCCAGTGCCTGGGCAAGAATCCCGAGTGTGTGCCTGTGTTCCTGTGTTCATTTGGTCAGTCAGAAGGCTGTCATAAATGATGGTGTCTCTAAACTATAAACATCAAAATATCAAATGTAAGATATGGTGAGGTACAATTGTTGTGTTCAGATCTATAATGTTTACAATTTTGGTCTCATTCTACCACTTCTTGTTTTAATAAATGTGTTACTACCCAGTGTCTAATCAGTTAGTGATATTTTTAGACACATGAGGGACAGGTATCTCAGGCACGAACAAGAAGCCCTACTGCACTTGCTGATGGACAATCAACACTGGGACCTAGAATTGCAAGGAAAAGGAGGCATGAGACCATTGAAGCTGCTGCCAGAATTCATGGAAGCACAAATGAACATTCTTCAGCCACTTTTGAGGGATTGTTTGACACTTTGTAGAAAAGATGCAAACTGGATACTCTCACAGGTTATGTGAGAGGGAACAAGCAGTTGACTGATAGAGTAGTTTCTAAAGAATATAAGAAAAATGTTTTAAAATTTGAAAAGTCAGATGACAACATTATACGAAGTATTGCAACATATTATGCAAGTGGTGTAATGGGCAAATGAAAGTACAAAAGTGTTAGACTGGTGCTTTCAATGAAATCAAATGAAAGTAAACCAGGGAAAAGAACAAGCATTTCAATTTGTAAAGGCTGTAAGGTACCAAAGCTTCTCACTTATAGTAACCTTGTGGAACAGTTTAAAAAGATTGATATTAAAACTGTTCATGAAATTGACCTAGACTATCTAGAGGGCTTAGAAACTGAAAACCCTGTGAATGGTGCATATAGAGACTTAATTTAGACAATACCTTCCAATGCTTGCCAAATTTTATCTCTCTAAGAATATAAAAGAAAGATTGAAAGCCTTTACAGAATCAACAGGCACTTTTCAAATTGCTCTTGATGGTGATGGATGCCCATTTGGCAAGAATGAGAGTGCATGTTCTTTCTTGGTCAGTTTCCTCAATGTTGGAAGAAGGGTGGCATAAAGTTATGATAACTCTCTAATTTTTGGTGCCAACTGTGATGAAAGTTGTCCTGTTACAAAGAAATATGTGAGGTCATTATTACCACAAATTGCAGAGTTAGAAAGAACCCAGTATGAATTTGAAGGCATTAAATTTGGGTTTAAGCTGGAGGAATTGCCAAATGACATGAAGATGCTTGCCATGTTGGCAGGTGAATTGACTATTAGTGCACCCTTTGCAAATGTTTCATTAGCTGATTGTAGGGATGTGAAGGGTACATTTGGAACTGACAGGTCAAACAAGTGGAAACCATGGAATTACCAGCAAAGAGTAAATGTTGTCAACAAGGTTGAAGCATTTAAAAGAAGAGTAGCACTTGAAAAAATTTCTGCAAAGACAAAGAGATCTAAAATCACAGATTTCATTGCCAAACAAAGTAGTAGACAAGAGTTTTTGCCTCTATTAGGTTCTTATATTGATAAAGCTCATGTGGAACCCCTTCATCTGAAGAACAATGCTTGGCAGTACTTTTTTAAAGCAGTTTTGACAGAAGCTATAAGAAAATCTAAGCTGCCAGCTGATTGTAAAAATTTTTCAGAGGTCCCACCTGATAGCCCTTTCGCACAAGTAATTACAGCTTTACAAACAGAAGTAAAGACCAGGCGCCTTGCAAACAAGACAGAACAATAGTTCAATGAAACTCAAGGGTCTGGAGCTGATTTGCATTATAGATTTACTGGAAAAGATTCCCGTTGTTTTTGTCATAATTTCATGAGATTAATCAAGTGGCTTAGCTGTGAAAGTGACTCCAGGAAAGAATGTCAAACAGTTCTTGCTTTAGCTTACTTAGGTGTGAGGCTGAGAGAGTGTGCTTCTCTCTTCAATAGATTCGAGATAACATTAGACCAGATTGATCAGCTTTCTATTGCCTGCTATGAGTATTTTAAAGTAAATTCATTGTTCTTGTCAAGGTCTGTAAATCCTACTGTCTGGACATTGGGTCACATTATCCCCACTCATTGTCGTCAAATGCTTGAAAAGTATGGGCAGGGGTTGGGAATGGTAACAATGGAAGGGCGAGAAGCAAAACATGTGTTTCTGAAAAAATTAAGGAAAAATATAACATATCAAAACAGATGGGTTGAAATATTTAGACATGAATATGTGATGCTGACTTGGCTGCCTCAGCATGGTTTTCAGGAGCCAGAATCTGCGTGCAAAAATTTAGCCTACATCCCAGAGAGGGTATTCAGTGATCCATCTTATTGTTATTGTGGTCTGTCAAAAGCATGTCCTGATGTTGCTAAGTGCTGTTTTTGTGGGGACCCAATCATGAAATTTATAGAGCATAGTGTTAACCCATTAATGGCATCAGCTTTTGTGGAAAACTGTGTTTTGAGGCTAGTCGAGCAGATTTCGGGTCACTGTTGTGAGTTTTAAAAGCTCAAACTTACCAAAAACCCCTTGACAGCTCGTACACTCGACGGCCTTTCAATCCAAATGCAAAATGGCGGCCTGAAAATCTCGGCCACATGCACAAAGCAAAATTTGGAGAGTTTTTGGGTTGAAAAGTAATGCCCCACTTACAACTTTTATACTTTTCTCTCTTTTTCCTGCCCTTTCTTTCCCCTCTCCTTGCCTGAAGTTTCTCCTCACCTGCTAGAAATTTAGTAGGCTTCATTTTGGTGTAGAGATTTTTTAGGAAACTACTCATTATTTTCAAAGCACATGCTCAGAAAGGTAGGTGGGTAATGGAACAAGATTTTCGTGCAGATTTTCAGGTCAAAGTTACATGGTTTTTTGGCTATTTCTCCAATCTCCTTCACTCAATTGCCCTCATTCCGGTATCGTTTGTAAGATATTTTTAACCTGTTCAAGTACGTGCTCAAAGGTTAAAAGTGATGATGTCACAAGGCGTAGAAAGGGTGTGGGTCCCTATGGGCGCATACCGGCACACTGGACGTCAATAGGTTAAAGGGGCTACACTGGCTACCTGTGGAAGCACGGATTCATTTCAAGATTCTTCTTATCACATATATGATCTTAAATGGACAATCTGCTGGATATTTCGAACCTCTGATCAAGGATTATTGTAGCAGTGGAGCTACTACACTAACACCTTTTGATTATCCATATGACGTACAAAAAAATAACTTGATTTATTGAAAAGGAATTGCAGAAAGTTTGTAGATAGTTGATCTGGAAACGATGAACAGAGCAGTAACGAAAACTACAAGAAAACAACAGAACATAACATTACAAAGCGAATACAAATATACGATAAACAAGAAACAAATCACTGAAATAAATAGAAAGACACATCTGTGTCCTAAATGCCTTACAACACCCTTGGAAGTCCTTATTAAACTGTAAAAGTAGACTCCTTGATATTATAAACCTTAAGGAACCTTAACTTAAACATCTACTCAAAACCTTTTGTGAAGAAAAACGTCACACAGTCCTAAACTAGCGTGGTCATCCGGGACCTCTCAGTCCAGATCACCGTGGTAAAATAAAGACATTGCACACAATTTGCTGCAACAATTATCATCCACCAAGAACTCTACGATTGTCATCCCATTCACTATTATGCACTCGAGCCATAAAATCCAAAACATATGGAGGGTGCATGTTGTCATGGATTTCTTAGGGCCCCGTACGCTGGTACACGGCTCATCCCCGTTTTCATAAATCTATGGGCTATAACTTAGCCGAATTAAGAAAAAGAAAAACCATGTTGAAAATAATAAAATGGCCAGGTTTGACACCTCCATCATTCAAGAATGAGATTTTATGACAGTCTAAATTTTTAAAAAAATAAGAAGTTTTCTAGGGAAAATGTTGCTGGTCTTGCTCTCCAGCAACATTTTCCAGACAAATCCTCTAAATTCTCTGAAATTTCAAACCGCTGTAGAAAAAGTACTGTTATTCCAGGGGCCCAAACTTGGCCATTTTGGTATTTTCGATATGCTCTTTCCATCTCTGGCATTTTTCAAGTTATAGTCCATAATATATACATATTTTTAAAAAAATTAATCACTTGGTCCCAGCTGCAAAGGGCCTATTTACAATACCAGGACTGATTGTACTTGTAACATACGTATCATAATATAGGACAGGAAAAAAAATACTAACCTACTAAAAAGTGACTAAAAAGCCCACTTGATGAGGTCTCATCTATGACCATACTGGACTCGATGCTATTTTCAAGAGCGCCCACGATCGGCACGATGCAGCCCTTGTGACAAGCGGGTTTCTTTACCGTCCTGGAGGGAGCCGTGGCAAGGAGAAATAAGTTGGCTTTTTCTTCATATGAGCCAAACAACTGCAAAGTTGAATGGCCCACTAGAGTGCTTGTGGAGACTAAGGCGGAACACAGAAGAAGCTCGCTCCTAGTTCCATTGCTTCCAGCAAAGGCATCTAGCCATTCTCATATATCTTCAGGAACTATTTCCTTCACTGGCAACTTTATTTTGCTGAGCCAAGACTCCAATTCTGCAGTGCAAGTAATTTCACTTTGCATATCCATCGTTTACCATGCAAATGAGCAAAAAAAAAAAACAGATAAACTTTGTCTTCAAAACTGCACTAAAGCGAATATGGCAGGAAAGAGGCAAGAAGAGTGTTGCCGCTGTACAGTATGATTGCGGAAGAGGGTTTTGATCCAGGCTCCAAATGACCCAAGTGTAGTGTATTACCCATTGGCGCATGCGTGCGAGAGTTGTTGTTAGAACACGTTGTCCACCATTAAACTGTTAAGTTAATGTGCGTTGGTTTAATCCGAGTGTTATTGGTTAGATCCGAACCATCCGGGCGGGATACTACAACTGGCGACGAGGAAAACCACTGATTGAAGGATCTATATTGTAGTTTGAGAATGGCTGCCGCAATTATCACTGATTTAGGTGGAATATCTAGCTTCGATCTTCACGGGAATCCTACAACTGTTGGAGCATGATGGAAGAAATGGAAGCGATCATTTGAATTATTCATCGTTGGAAATGGAGTTAAAAATGCAGCGCAAAAGAAAGCTCTTCTTCTTCACTGTGGAGGTCCACAAATGCAAGATGTTTACTACACGTTTCCAGAAGCTCGAGAACCTGGTGAAGGTGAAACTGTTTACACAGTAGCGATGGAACAACTCGATCAATACTTCACGCCCCAAGTCAATGTCCCCTATGAGAGACATCTGTTTCGAACTATGGCTCAGTTCCCTACTGAAAGCGTCGATCAGTTTATCACAAGGCTTCGTGAAAGGGCAGAATACTGTGAATTCGGTGATGCCAAGGATGAAAATATTCGTGATCAGATAATCGAAAAATGTATGTCTAGTCGTTTGCGAAGGAAACTTCTGGAGAAAGGAAGAGGACTGACCTTAGAGCAACTACAAAATACTGCAAGGTCTATGGAAGCTAGCGACAGACAAGCAGAAGCTATTGAGAACCCAAATGAAGGATTGACAAAAGGACTAAATTCCGTCCAAGAGAAAACTGAAGGGAAGAGATGCTACAGATGTGACATGTCAGGACACACTCAGGATGACAAGCGATGTCCCGCAAGAAACAAAGAATGCCGGAAATGCCACAAGGTAGGCCATTTTGCAAAGTGCTGTAAAACTAAAAAGGCAAAAGATCCAAATGATAAGAAGCCTTGGCGAAAGAAGCCAAGAGGGCCAAGAGATACCAAACGATCAGTAAATCAGATTAACTCCGAGGATAGTCCAGATAGTGAGTACGCGTTTACCATCGTTGATGGGAAACAACCTATGGTCCAGGTGAATGTTGGTGGTGTACCCAATGTTGCCATGATTGTCGACTCGGGAGCTAGCTGTAATGTGATTTATCGCAATTTGTGGGAAGAGTTAAAGCAGAATAAAGTGAAGTGTGCATCTATGAAATCCAATAAGAAACTGTACCCATACGGAAGTGTCGAACCGTTGAAAACAGCTGGTTGTTCTGTTGCAACCGTAACGGTACAAAATGTCACTGTAGAGGCAGAGTTCACTGTTATTGAAGGAAGAGG
>NC_142526.1:22913773-22978773 GCF_964205215.1 Stylophora pistillata | reverse complement strand
GACTGCAAAATAGTATATTTTTGCCTCAAAACTCCTATGACACGCTCCACATGTATTCGCACCTTGGCAATTCCCCGTGTCCTTTCTACATCGAATGGGTCTAGTTGGTTCTTCCCTTTTGTGAAGGCCGGAGTACCTAACTGTGCTTGGCAGAAAGCAACACTTTCACTAATTGTGAACCCTCTGTCAGCCAACACGAGGTCACCGGGCTTGAGGTTGTTAAGAAAACCACAGCTCTCTGTTAGGTATTTATCAGAAGTCCGTCCTCCCCATGCTTTTGAAGTAAAACATACTGATCCTTGAGGTGTGATTCCAATAAGTACTTTCACTGTATTGTGATGCTTATAACTCGAAAACATCTGTGCTCTCGCAAGCAGATTGGAAGGGCATTCTATACAAATTTCAAAACAGTCTATCATGATTGTTGTTTTCTTCCCGAAAGAAAACTGGAAACACATTGGCATTGTACGCCACAACTCATCTCTTTCTGGCCACCTAATGAGGGGAGATAACCTTACATCCAAAACAGTCATCCATGTTGTAAATTTTCTTGAAACAGTTGAAAGAGAGACCCCAAACCAAAAGGCGAGGTCCTGTAGTGGATTATTCAGTCTTAGTTTGATTAAAACCATAACAAACTCTTGAAATAGTGTCAGTGTTTTGCTCTTGGACTTACAAGCGGGCTAACAAAACGAAAAGTGGTGTCAAGAACATCAAAACCAGACAAACCAGTGTAAAACCACACCCTATCTTCATTGTTTACACAGTACTCTTCTGTAAAAGGCTGGACGACTGTCTCCTTCCATAAGTATTCAAATTCATCAGTTTGTGTTGCTGCATGAGTTTGGGTTTTTACATTAAATTCTGAGTTCCAGCGTCCACCGTTGTTTGCTCACGATCAAGGGATGCTTCTCTTTCATCATCTATTTCACTGTTGGCTTGCCCAGCATCTGTTGCTCCATCTTGTTGGAGGTTTTCACCCAGCACAAGCTCCTCGGAAAAAGGTATTTCTTCAATAATCTCCCCCGGCTCGTCAATTTTGACCATTTTCTCTGTTATCGTTGTTTCAAGAAACTCAGATTGACGTTGTCGTCTTTCGGCAGCTCTTCGAGACCGAGCTTCTGCTGCCTCAGTCTTTCAATTGTTGTTTAGAATGCCCAAGGCACAAAGTAGGGCTGCAATCCACGTTAAAACAGTCCCAATCTTTGGCAGGTTCTCCTAACTTGAAATGCTTCCAAGAAGCCCAGTCATTTTCTTAAATAGAGTCAGTAACATCCTCTCAGCTGATGGCAGAAATCCACCTTCTTCGCTCCACAGTCAACTCTTCCTTGTAAGCTCCTTGGTTGACAACAACACGCGGAACACGAAAAGAACTTTTTTTTCAGTGGTGGGCCATATCTTGCCCGTTTTATTGCCACATCCAACAATGAGGCAAAGGACCATGATGACAAAAATTAAATTTCTTCGCTAAGAATGCTAGAATGTAGTACAGAATGTCCCAGCTGCTGGCTAGTACGAGTAACACGCACTTTGTTATGGAACACCAATATGGCGGATGAACTCGGTTGTCATAACAATATGCAAATTTTGTCATGTAATAGGCTTTCATAATGTAAAGTGTATTGGGGTCAGAAATGTGCTCAATAACAATCTATTTTATTATTAATAAAGTCAAGTGCATCTCATAATGAAGAAACATTTGTAGAAGAGAAGAAAGCGACTATGGTGAGTTGGAATTCTCGGCTACAAATGGTGCACATATTCCGAAGCGTTACACTGGTAATCTTCTGCATGGGAAATTAACGTCTCCTACCCCTAACCCTGCAGGAGACGGGGCCTACGGTTTGTTCATCCTTATCCAAGAAGACTAGAATATCTATCCATTTCTTGATATTATAGAAAGGTAGCAAATTCTCCTCTGTTATTTTAAGACTGTGAGTGTTCCCATGGTTAGGATTTTGTTTATGTTTTATGATTTTGGCACATCTGTGGACATAAGACATTTTGCATCATAATAAAACTCTCTTGATTATGGAATCTAAGAGGCCTTTGAGGTTAGAAAGCAAAATCTATGATTAACAATCTGCAGTTCACATAATTGACTGCTACTTTATGAAAAAATGCCTATTAATGTTAAGATTTGCTAAAACTTAGGTTGAATAATACCTGGCTTACGTACTGGCTTCACACCTGGCTTACGTACCTCAACTCACCTGGGCGACACCTCCGCCTTTGCTTTCTAGATTTCTCTAAGGCTTTCGATCATATCGGGTACAACATACTGATAGAGAAGCTTCTGAGCTTAGGAGTTCGCATATTTTTAATACCGTGGATAATAAGCTTCCTGACTAACCGTTGACAACGCGTTAAGTTACCTGGCTCCATCTCTGACTGGCTTCCAACTACAGCTGGCGTCCCCCAGGGAACAAACCTCGGTCCAATATTGTTCCTGGTGATGATAAATAACTTGAACATCTCTGATCCTGAATCCTGCACTTGGAAGTTTGTTGATGATGTATCGTTGTGTGAGGGGCTCGTAAGGAACAGCACCTCAACCATCCAAACAAGTCTCGCTACTGTCGCCTCTTAGAGCTCCCGTAACTGGATGAAACTCAACGCTAAAAAGTGTAAAGAAATGCGGATATGCTTTCTCAAGGAACCCACAGAACTCCCTCATTTGAAGATCGGCGACCAACAATTAGAGCTTGTAACTTCACACAAAGTACTTGGCCTGGTGATTCAGAATAACTTAAAATGGAACAATCACATTGAAGCTACTGTCACCAAGGCTTCTAAACGCCTACACATACTCAGAGTACTCCGTCGAGGGGGTGTGGAGATGAATGATTTAACCACTATCTATATCTCACTGATACGTTCTGTTCTTGAATATTGCTGTGTAGTAAGGCACCACGCCCTCCCCTCCTACCTTTCACAAGAGCTAGAACGAATACAGAAGCGTGCTCTTAAACTACTTTATCTTACCCAGAAGCTCTGCAATTCCTTAATTTAAGAACATTAGTTGAAAGACGTAGTGAACTTTGTGTTAAAACTCTTGAGAATATCTCAAGAGGAGGGCCACTTTTTAAACATCTCCCGAAAGAAAGAAAGCAAATGCATCAGTATCAATTGAGGAACACTAGCAATTTTTCAGTGACTAAATGTAGGACCAAAAGACTGCCCCACAGCTTTTTCCCAAGGACTATTTTAGCCTTCAACAAATAATAGTTTCTTTTTATATATATTTGCATACCCACATAGTTAAATGTTAATTCTTAATTATTTAATTAATTATCTTGTATTTCTAAACCCATTGTAGCCCAGTCCCTCTCCACGCATGTAATTTTATATATTTGTTAAATAATTGTAACCACATTGTAATTCAGATTTTCTGTGAAAATGTGTGAAATAAACTTATCTACCTACCCACCGACATATGTATGTATATCTCTTGGTACATTTTGTATAGCATACCTTTCAGTGAACCAAAGTTTTAAGCGTCTAAAATTACTCTTTGTCTTAAAAACCTGTACATTCAAGGTATTGAGAATTTCTTGGAGTTATTTGATTGCCATTCATGGGGCATGAAATTAACTCTAGTAACTTTCTGAGGAAACTAATGGGTCATGAAAGTAGACTTTAAAGAAATTCATTGATCATGAAAGTAGGCTTTTAAAGAAATTCATGGTTCATGAAAGTAGACTTTTGAAGAAATTCATGGGTCATGGAATTCATTCTGGTGACTTTCAGGGGACTTTAATGGGTCATGAAAGTAGATTCAAAAGAAATTCATGGGTCATGAAAAAAATGTCCCTAATTCATGCAAAATTCAGGGCTTAAAATAACCTCATGAATTTTCATTTTGCGGTATTCATGGGCCATGAAATTCATGGAATTTTCATAAAACTATAGTTCATAGTGATAAACAGCTCCCAGGTATCAGAATCTCGGTCAAATTCCTCTATTTTACCATAGGTAGACATTTCATCATCCTCATCGCCAAAAAAATGCAGTATATTCAACCCGAAACCACAGTAAACAGCACCGATTTGATTCGCCAGGCCAAATGGCTAATTTTTTATTCCATGTCCATCCAGAAGACCTTGCAGTCCTAATGGCCTAGGTGGCCCATGCTATATACATTACAATCTCAACATCACAAAAAGCTTACTACAAATATTATTTGTTCATCACTCCCTTGCACGTCTTTTTCAATCCCAAGAACTTCTTGTTCTCAGTCCTATAAGCTATTACGTCACTTAGAAACTATTTCAAAATGTTTGTTATGCTAATAAAAACCAACTGTAACGGAAAGGTAAGCAAATCTAAAACATTCTTAAAACCCTCTACTTTTGACAACAACTAGTGAGCCAACAATAATTTTCAGCATCTTTCCCCATTGTGAAATCATATTCCTTTCATCAAAGCTCAGTCAAAGCAAATACTAAATTCAGTGGCGTTCTTGCTTGAAAATCGTCGCTTTTCTTTATTTTAAATGATAGTAATGGTTCTGTTTCTTTCGATCAGGGGACCATGAATGATTGTTATAGTGTTGAGGAGAAATATTGGATATATTGCGCTCTGTGCGATGAAGAAGTAGAGCCACGTGCAACCGAGGAAGAGGCCGTCGCTTTTGAGGAAAACATTTAAATGTGGCTAGCAAAGAAATGAGGGAGCTAGAGCTTCCAAAGTGGCTTACCGGTGACGCAGAAGTTCATAATGCAAATTTTAACACATATCACTTTAGTTAAGCTTTTGTAGCAGGATGAAAATATCCCTTGAAAGGCTATATTTTTTTTTAAGGTGTCTTTAAGCAGTACTCTTCCAGCCAGTTTACCCCTGTACTTATTTTGCTGGAAGTTCAAATATTTTCCCTGTGTCATGCAATGCTATTAGGCCATGGAGAGTACAAAACCTGGACCCCGGGTCCATGGGCCCCTTTTGGTGGACTCCATATAAAAATATATTTTTTGTTTTGCAAGTTTCTTTTTTGGTTTGCAAGTACTTACTACAATTTGGATCATACTGGTTACATCCGCTCCGGTAAAACCAAATACTGTCTTTCCCACAGCTAAGACAATGCATGATTTTCATGCCAGAAGCTCGAGTTATTTCATTCACATGCTACTCTATAGGTGGTTTGCTACCAATCTCCAGAGAAACAGGTAATAATGGTGAAAGGAACAAATGCAGGTGGATGAATAAAACGAACTAATGAGATATCTATTGCTTCAAATATCTTCCAAAACAAAAATATGATAATTTTTGTTTTGCAAGATATTTTTTGCTTCACAAGTACTTTATGACCTTCAGAGCATGCTTATGGATCGCCAACACTGTCTTGTCAACTTCTTTCATTATATGCGGTGTATGTTACATCATATGCGGTGTATATTACATCATATGCAGTGTATATTACATCATATTCAGAGCATTTCATATTATATGCAGTGGTTTTGTTGTTATATGTGGTACATTTGTCATTACATGCGGTACGTTTATCATTATATGCAGTGCTGTACGGAAACTGTGCAGTACACTCTTCACTCACTTTTGCGTCCACTCGAGAAATACACCGTAAATTAGTTTTTTCTCTTCTCTTTTTAATGTCCTCCTTGTTGTTACACTTAACCCTCAGTAAAACTATGCTCTTCTCCGATTACAGCTGTCAATCATACCAAAACTTAAGATTCACACCATTTCCAGTCACGCCCCCCCCCTAAAAATTAACTCTAAATTTTTACTCTCAGATATGTGTCCAGTTCTCAGAACTCTAAGTCCAATCAAGTGTTAGATTCACGGTCAGCAATGAGCTTGATTTTCACTCTCACATCATTTGCTGCCCTTCTATTAGGTACCATTCTGATGGGTTCTTGCGTTTCAACCTCGTTTGCCTCTGCCGGTTCCTTGCAACAACTTCTTATTTTGAGGGGGCACACAAGCTGAAGTGGGCGTCGGATCTTGTTTCGGTTGAGCAGTAGGACAACTCCCCTCACTACTCCATCTCTTCCTTTGACTTGTTGAACCACCTTTCCTTTTTTCTACTTTCCTCGGTTCCTGTTCTCACCTGCCATTAAGACTATCTCTGCTATCTCTCCTATCTCAGGTACTTGTTGCTTTTCCTTCCTGTTAACTCTGTGTGCCTCCATCAAGCTTTAGACATACTCTTTCTGCCAACAACACCATACGTGTTTTCTGGCATTCTTTAGACATCTGTGCAGCTCGGTAACTTCCTCCTCGTCGATTTCAATATCCGCTAAGTCACAAGCGTCTTGGCCCCACAGGAGTATGTTTGGCGTCAAGGTTTGTGGTTCGCCCTCGTCACTCTCAACGTATGTTAGGGGTCAGTTGTTGAGGTGCTTTTTAATGACCATGACAACTGCTTCAGCTTGTTCAAAGGTGAGATGTGTATTTCCTAGCGTTTTGCATGCTGTTTTCTTGACTTCTTTAATAAGCCTTTCATACATGCCTCCCGACCAGGGAGATTTGGAGACGTTAAACTGCTATGTAATCTCTTGCTGCACGAGAAAATCTTGCAATCTCTCACTCTTGCAAATCCTCTTGATCCATGTTGCAGTTGCCTTGAATGTTGCGGCGTTGTCTGAAACAATTCGCTCAGGTCTCATTCATCTTGTTATGAAGGCATTTAGCTTCCTTTGGAATTCCTCAGCTGTTGGGGTTCTGGTCAATTCCAGGTGTACCGCTCTTGATTTAGCACCTGTGAAAATCAGTATAGATGCCTTCTCCTCCCTTGTCTTACTTCCTTTGTTCTTCAGCGGCCCTGCGAAATCCACACCTACGTACTGGAAAGGCTAACTGACCTTAGTGCAAAACTCTGGAAGGGTGGAAGTGATTGGCAATCCATGTGGCTTTGTAGCGAACACCTTGCATACATTGAAGTTACTTATCTCCTTCTTCACCAGGGTGCGGAGTTGAGGTATCCACCATTCCTCTCTCAAAGTTGTCATTGTGTTCGCCACACCCAAATGTTGTATTTGAGTGAGAACGTGCTGAATAGGCTTCCGAGTAAAGGGTGTATCCTCTAAATAGACTGGGTTGTATCCCTAGATTCTTCCAGTGTATTTAAGGAGGTTCCTTTCCTTGTCTCTAACTACATTCCATCCGGGCCTTTCCATGTCATCATATATTCCTCTCTGTGCTTTCCTCACCCAATGTTGTTTGGCTTCCGTACGTTCTTCGTTACCCAGTGGGCTTGACACCTTCTTCCTCTTCCTTGATCTGGCAAGGCTGTTGATTTTGAATCTCAGGACCCCTGCAGTAATCGGTAGTACTCTCCAATATGTGTTTCGCGAGAGTAGTTGGTCCCACTCATCTGTCTCTTGATCTTCTGTATTGCCATTTCCTAGTTTCTTGCTGTTGGTTGGCATTCCCTCTCTCGTGTAAGCTACAATATCCTTCAGTGGCTTCTCTTCCTCTTGAGTCTTTGGAGTGCATTTAATGTTTGACTGGAGTGGCCAGTCTTCCTGCCTCAGCAGTCAACTTGGTCATTCATACCATTGATTGTCTCCCATCTTGTTTAGGGTTGCGCCTCTACTTCTCAAATCAGCGAGGTTTCATTCTGTGGGGCAATATTTCCATTGAATTTCGATCTCTTCTGTTAGTTGGGCTATCTTCCGCACTCTGTTTTCGACAAACACCTTCCAGGACTTGCCAGGAATTACAATCCAGTATAAGGCCACCATGCTATCCATCAACACTGTGATGCTCCCCAGTGGCCATCCTCGCAGAGCATTGTGGAGATTCTTCCCCAGGATTGCCGCCATTTGACCACTGATTAATTCTAATCTTGCTATGCTAATGACTCTCCATGCCGGGCTGGCGCGCGCTGTGAAGCGGAACTTTGCTGCCCGCTGTTGTTTGAAATTGAACAACGAAGATACGAATAAAAGTATAAAACAGTTTTCAAAATGGCGGTCGAAAATGCTATTTTGAACGCCACTGAGGCTCTACGTCCACTACGTAATGAAGTCGATAATTTCTTTTTGTTTAAAGAAGAAGTGAAAACAGCTCTCACTTCAATTTTTTAAGAACACTGTGTGGGCCAAAGCTCTTTGAAACGAGCTAAGATGTCATGAATTCCAGCCTCAGCACTCCTCGAAGGAGAAGTAAAGATGTGGCTAAAGATGCTCCATAGGCACCTCAGTCCAAGAATGAAGGCCCGAACCGCTTGGACCGTAGAGTTTAAACGGGCGATGTCCTCTGAAATTTTTTCCTTAATTTTACAGAGTGTAAAAAAGGCCTGTTCCGCTTATGGAGTTTCGTACAAAGAAGAAAAACACAGATGTCATCTACTATCACCGAGAGAACAGACTTATTCGAGATTTTGGCAAGTTATCCGAGCTAAGCAACGATTCAGTCCGAGAATTCCTAATGAAGAAGAGTAAAGGAATAAGTAAAGGAACTTCAAAAGTTTCCATAAGTTCTGAAACTCCTTTCACCATCACATTTACCAGGAGGACACAGCAAATAGTGGTGAAAGCCCGCTACAAATTCACCAGTGAATTTGGCTACACCTTTTCGTAGGCATACAAGTCATGAAAACTAGACGGAATGGAGTATATTCCAGGCTGTTTGTAATTATAAGTTGTCCTAAAATTATGCACTCAGCTGATTTGAAGTTTCTTACCTTGCCTTAATTGTACTCCACTCTGCGCAGTTACCAATAAATCCTATTAAAATACCATAGACTTGCATTATCAATATTGGAAACAATGTTGGAATGCCATTCAGTTTGAATTGTTTTGTTGGGTCAAATTTGAATCAAAACAACACAACAGAAGGGTGATCAAAGTGTAATTTATTCAAACACTATCTTAAAGGTCCTATCTGCTACCAATACAATATATCATAATATAATCTCAAGTCAACAGCGATTTTGAGTCAGACTGTGTACAGATTTAGCATTAATTACAAAAGCTGTGGAGCAATCTTTCCATCCTTAATAATGGTGTGATGTGATCGGAGCTGCCAGCTCCTGTTATCATCCGAGCTGCAGTGTTCTGAATTCTTTGTAGCTTATCTCTCTGGTATTTTGGGATGTCATATGAGAGACCATTGCAATAATCGCGCCTGGAAATCAAATGAGAATTAACCAACATTTTAAATCCATCAGAAGGAAGATACTTTCGAATATGGCCAATTGATCTTATGGCATAACCAGCTTTGTTGCACATTTTGTTAATATGTTCAGTGAAAGACAAGGTTTTATCCATGGTGACAGCCAGATTCTTGGCTTTTGTTTTCACTTCTACTGAGGTGTTTCGTAAAATGTAAGTTGCGTAAAATGTAAGTTTACAATGTTTTGTACACTGTAAGGGTCTTGCAGAAACAGGATGTGAAATGTAATATTTCAGTTTTTCAGGGTTGCACTTTCAAGAACATTGACAGAGTCTACGGATTGTTTGGGATCGTCAATGACACTTTAAATTTTGGTGTCGTTCACATAGAACATGGAATCGAGACCATAGCTACATGTAACATCTTAGAGACAAGCCATATAAAGAGTGAACAGCAGCGGCCCAAGTATTGAGCCCTGGGGAACACCATACTGTAAACAACGTGGAGGAGATGTTGCATCCGCCTAGAAACTCGCTGAGATCGGCAAAGCAAGTACGAGGACAACCATTTAAGAGCTGTTCCTGTAAAATTAAAATATTTCCTTAGCCTTGTGAGGAGAATTTGGTGATCCAGGGTGTCAAATGCTACAGTCAGGTCAACTAGCAAAAGTATTACTTGCCTGTTGGAGTCAAGAGTCTTTAGGATGTCATTGGTAACGTTAAGTAGCGTGGTCTCTGTTAAATGATATTTCCTATAAGCTGACTGAAAGGCAGCAAACTGGTCATTGTCATTCAGGTAGTTGTAAACTTGGATGGCAGCTGATTTTTCTAGTAACTTGGAGAGGAATGGTATTGTAACGGACTGTTGTGTGACATAGTGCCCAAATATGGTAGCTCCATTTTTGGGACATGCCATGTGGTCGAGAGCAGAGCAGATTGTAAGTGTGTGTGGCTCGCAGACGATATTAAAATCTGAAAAAACAAGTGTTCTTCGCGTTCTGTGTTAGCGAACCCAGGTTACGGTAACATTGCTGTCAGGAGTGGGATGGCAGATGTGGATATTAGCAACGAATGCAAGGAAATTGTTCTCAACACACAGGATGCGAGTGTCGTGGATGGAAATGTCTCGCCGCTCACCTCTAAAGCAGCGGACTCCGGTTTGAACTTTGATGCTATTATGAAAGTACTTCAGTCCATGCAGAAACAAAACCAAGAGAGAAAACAGGCTGGAACAACAAGGGCTAAAAACTGAACTTCAAGTAAGAGACCTGTCGCAACGCTTCAAAGAGCTAGGTACTCGTGTGAATAATCAAGCATCGCAACTGGAGACTGAGCTCAAATTACACAGAGATAAATTGACTATGAAAATAAATGCTTTGGAGGAAGATTTCGTAAATAAGGTGGAATTCCTTGACTCCAAACAACATTCCTTCAAGATGTTAAGAGAATTTTCATCACTACCTCTATGGAAGGCCATTCACTGTCAGAACTGACCACACTTTGCTACAATGGCTGCTCACTTTTAAGAACCCAGAAGGAGAGATGGCTCGGTGGTTAGAGAAACTACAGACCTATGACTTTCGCATCAAACATAGGGTGGGCAAAGGTCATCAGAATGCAGATGTGTTGTCATGGCGTCCTTGCTTTGAAACAAATTGCACGCACTGTCAGCGTCAAGAGGAGAAAGAGTTACCTGGAGACGGTAAAGGGCGTAGGCCAGCTGACACCTTCCCAGTTGTCAGAGAGCTGCACTCGAAGTCTGCCATCGCTGGGCAAGAAGAATGGAAGGATGAGGAACTGTTACAAAGCCAACAGTGGACACCTTCACAATTACGTACCTATCAGATGGTAGACAAATCAATTTCCACATCGTGAAGTGGAAGGATGCTGGCAACCATCCCGAATGGCCTGCTATTGCCCACCTTGACTCGACTACAAAGGCCTACTGGGCCAAGTGGGACTCCCTGGCTCTCAGGGAGGGTGTGCTGTACTACCGATAGGAATTGCCTGAGCGTGGCGAAGCGACATGGCAGCTGGTGCTCCCTACAGCACTATAGCTCTTTGGCATATAAAGCTCTGCTTTCATGTCTAAAGTTAGCACTGTGGGATGAGTCATTGCCACTAGCGTTGTGCATAGCTCACTAGGCTCTTCTAGTTTGAGCACTCTGGGATGGCTTAGACGATACCACAAGTGTGGATCGTTTGGGGATCCATATCGGTTCTCCCCCATCCTAGCATCAGCACTGCACTGATGAGGCCCAGAAGGCCGAAATAGTAAATCGCTTCTCGGCCTTTTGGCTAGGCCAGACGTATTTTTTACTCTCTACTTAGCCGTGTTCCATACTATCAGATTTCGATATTTGAGGTTGCTTTTCTCCCCGTGGGACTTTTATTCATTTACTGGAAAGATTTTGAAGATTATGGACTCGAACAAAAGCGATGTAAGAATTTTGGAAGATGTCTCAATCATTGGTGATGATGGAGATTTCACAGATAAGTAGACCGTTGTCGATCCGCATGCCATTAATGGTGACTCGCACCCTTCATGCGCTGCTCATACATCCGGATTAGGGAGTGTTCCAGTGAACGATTTGGCACAACAAGTTTGGGAAAATGAAAATCGCATGCCGCAGAGACCAAAGACGGCTTTCTTCACACCGCACAGACAAACCTCTGCCCGCTCTGTTTTTGATGCTCCAGCCGTCTCTAACATTGACCCGACAGAGATTCAATGCTTACAGTGAAAAATGAATGGAGAAGTTGTACTCACGTTTAAATCTATGGAGGCAAAGGTTAAATTTTTGTGCATAAATTCTCTATTGCTTGATAGTCAGCATTACGCCCTTCAGGACATCGATAAACCATTAACATATTTAACAATGTACGACGCACCCTTCAAATTCTCCGACCTGGCTATTATAAAGTGACTGGCACCATTTTGCCAGGTTCTACATTACCGACGAGGGAAACACAGTTGGGCACCAAATATCTATAGCGGTTTAAGACATAGAGTGCGGATCATTAAATCTATCCCAAGTTTTTTCCGTTTTGGAAAAATGCAAATTTACGTCAAACATAACAACCAACTCCCAACTTGTTGGAGGTGTAATTGCCCGGGGCACTACAGCAACACCTCTAATAATAAGATCTGCTTTAATTGTGAAAAGACCGGGCATGAGGCGTGACAATGTCCACAGCCAATGCTTTGCTGCATATGTAAAGAGCCCGGTCATTTAGGTGCTAACTGTGATTATTCATGGGTTTTTCCAACAGTTCATGGCACCCCCACGGACGAGGATGAAATTATAAACATGAAAGACAAATGACATTGTCCCTCTGCCGATGATTCTCATTGTGCTTGGGATGTATTTAAAAATTGTCTAAAAATTGGTTGCAAGTAACTTCTGATGCTTGGATTCTAAAAACAATTGAAGGTTGTGACATTGAATTCATACAAAGGCCTCAGCAAAATCACAGGCCTTTCGCAATTAAATTAAATCAACAAGAAACCTCCATAATTGATGAGGTAGTTGATAAATTGCTACAGAAAAGAGTAACAGAATTGACTTGTCACTCTAAAATGAGTATATCTCAACCATTTTCACTAGGCCCAAGAAAGACGGGGGCTACAGATTGATACTAAACCTTGGTAATCTAAATGAAAATGTACAAAAAAGACATTTTAAGATGCAGACTCTTCTGTCTGCTGTTAACCTTGTCACACAAGATTGCTATATGGCTTCCATTGACTGGCAGGACGTTTATTACTCTTTACCTGTAGCACCTGAATATCGTAAATACTTGCAGTTCATTTAGAATAACAAACTTTTTCAATTCACCTGCTTACCAAATGGCTTATCAAGTGCCCCGCGAATTTTTACAAAAATTACCAAACCCTTGTTTTCGTATCTACAAATAATGGGATATCTCAACTCGTCATACATAGACAATGCCATTGTTTTTGGGGACACTACAGAAGAATGCAGGGATAACGTCAAAGAAACAGTAAACAAGAGTTTGCAATTGGGTTTTGTAGTTCACCCTAAAAAGTCAGCTCTTGAACCATCTCAGCAAATTGTGTTTTTGGGGTGACGGTCTCCCTGACCCCTGAGAAGGCTGCTAAGCTCAAGACTTGCTGCAACAACATTTTAAATAAACATTCCGTATCTATAAGAGAAATTTCTCAGCTTATTGGACAAATGGTAGCCAGTTTTCCTGGTGTAGAGAGAGCCAAAGTTTACTGTCATAGGCTTGACAATGAAAATTGTAGACAGCTGAAAAAATCAAAAGGAAGTTATGATCAGATATTTGACATTCCTATTTTCTGTAAAAATGATTTACAGTGGTGGATAGAAAATACTGAGCGTGCAAAAACCCAATTTCTCATGGCCAGCCTGTATTAGTCCTTCAAAGTGATGTTTCCAAAAGGGGATGGGGTGGTGTAAGACATGGAAAATCTACCGGAGGTTTTTGGACTCATGATGAGCAGACAAATCACATTAATTATTTGGAAATTCTTGCAGCTCTCTATACTTTAAAACCACTTTCTCCATTAGAGAGCAAGACACATTCTCCCTTAAATAGATAATACTATAGCTGTAGCATATATTAACAATATGGGTGGAACTAAGACACTATGCAATGATGTAACCCGACAAATGTGGGAATGGTGTTTTTTAAGAAATATTTGGCTCACTGCTCGACATCTTCCTTGGTCTGATAATACACTTGCTGATGCAGAAAGCAAAAAGAACATGATAATACTGAATGGAAATTACATACCCATATATTCAGACAGCTTATCCAAATATGGCCAAAACCAAATATTGATTTGTTTGCTTCAAGAATTAACTATCAGGTTAAACCCTTTATTTCCTGGCGACCTGATCCCGAAGCAATATCATGTGATGCATTTACATGCACATGGGGAAAAAATTATTATGCTTTCCCTCCTTTCTCCTTGCTATCCAAAGTCCTTGTGAAAATACAAGAAGATAGAGCTGAGGGGCATTTTGATTGCTCCATGGTGGACTACACAACCATGGTTCACATAACTAACTACAATGTTAATTGATTCTCCTTTTCTTCTCCCTAGATCAACATCAACTCTGATACTTCCTCACAAGCCAACTGTAGTACAACCACTGTTACCCAAAATGACTCTGGCAGCATTTCACGTATCATGAAATCACTTGAAAAATGCAGAATTTCTGAACAGTAAAAAGACATTATCATGTCCTCTTGGAGAGGAGCTACGCAAAAAAAAGTACAATGCCCACATTAAACAATGGATGTCGTTTTGTCATCAGAGGAATATTAATGCCAGCAAGCCATCTGTAGGAGTTATTGTTGATATTCTTACAACTCTTTATCACAAAATTGAGTTACAGCGCAATAAACACTGCACATACAGCTTTATTGTCATTTATCTATCTTGACACTCACATGGCGGGTCAACACCGTTTAGTGGTAAGATGCATGAAAGGAATCTTTAACAACAGACCATGCTTTCCCAAGACATCAGTTACATGGGATACAATATAGTCTTACAATATCTAAGAGATCTGGACACATCTGATCTCAAGAATCTGACTGTGACAGCAGTAACCTTAACAGCTTTGTTGTCAGGCCAACGTTCACAAACACTCCATCTCTTAGACACAAGAAATATGTCTGTGTCCCAGGACCTCTAAAACTTTTGAATTGGTGATATTCTTAAACATAGCAGACCTGGACATCACCAAACTGAAATTGAATTACCAGCTTTCCCTCATAATGCAAGATTATGCATAGTCACTATACTCAATTAATACCTATCCAAGACACAAGAGAATAGACAGGAAAAGTCGCAACTGTTTATCAGTTTTATTGGACCTTGATATTGTAGCTGTTCTAAAGATACAATATCAAGATGGGTTAAGTAGGTGCTAAAAGATGCTGGAATAGACATGTCTATATTAAGTCCACATAGCACTAGATCTGCCTCCACTTCTAAAGCTAGTAGGTCTTCTGTACCCTTGAGTACTATTTTGAAAACAGCAAGATGGTCACAAAGTTCTACATTTGCTACATACTACAAAAAGCCTGTCCATCACCCTGGAGAATTTGCATTATCATTACTGCAATAACTGACCATAGTCCTGACCACTTATGGTTCTTAGTAATAAAGTTGTATTTCTTTTTGTAACCAAGACTTGTTCATAAAATTATCGTTTGTTCTAATGTTTTTGACCTTTTTAAAAGGCTATACTTTATTTTTTTATTTGCTGTGTACTCATGACTGCAAACTGCAAACTTTGAACATCTCACGTGATCCCGAATTGTATTGGATTGGTAAGGTAGAATTCACAAATTAAACAAGACTTACCTTTAAGTTGAAGTTTGATTGGAATTCTACCGAGCCAAGAAGATACTGAGGGACTACATGCCCACCTCTTATGTCCCTCCCTAATTTTTACCACTGGAGTCATTCACCCACACTTTGAAACATGGGTCTCAGTCACGTGCTCAATCTCACATAATCCCTCAGTATCTTGGCTCGGTAGAATTCCAATCAAACTTCAACATTCAGGTAAGTCTTGTTTAGTTTGGGAATTAGTCGGTAAGCTGCAAGCTTGGATAAGCTTATCTTCCCTGTGAACCTTTTCAGTTTAATAATCCTGCTCTTTTTTGGAACGTCTTTGATTTACGTCATTCTAAACCAAAAGTTCCGAAGCTGACTAAAAGTAAAGCATTGTCAAGAAAGTCCTTATCACGTCAGCAAAGGGATGATTTGCTTCAAAGGTACATTTTGCTGATGGGCAAATCAGTTTACTAGAATCCTTGATACATGATTCTTAACAATTATTCCACGAGTTGTGTATATAAACTCAATAAATAGTATGACAAAGTATATAAAATGTGTAAAGGCTGATAGTTTCAAAAGAAACTGTTTGGGGATGTGTCGGTGGGAGTAACGAAATAACTTGGATATATCAACAAAGTTGAAGTGGTAAAATGGCCATCATAACGATTACAAAAGCTGACGTTTCGAGCGTTAGCCCTTTGTCGGAGTGAATAGAGGAATTGTGAGTTGTGTGTGCTTTAAAGGCAGAGAATGGAGCTACGTTATTGGTGGGAACATTGCCATGTAGCTCCAGGTAACGTAGCTCCATTGTCTGCCTTTAAAAGCACACACAACCCACAATTCCTCTATTCGCTCCGGCGAAGGGCTAACGAATGGAGCTACGTTATTGGTGGGAACATGGCAATGTTCTCACCAATAACGTAGCGCCATTCTCTGCCTTTAAAGCACACACAACCCACAATTCCTCTATTCACTCCGACGAAGGGCTAACGCTCGAAACGTCAGCTTTTGTAATCGTTACAGTGGCCAATTTACCACTTCAACTTTGTTGATATATCCAAGTTATATAAAATGTGGTTTTAATTTTTTTAAGATAGGTAGAAAACAGATATGTTGACATTCTTCTGTCAATATTTTAAAGAAAGACTGTTCAAAAAATGCTTTCTGTTGAAAGTTTTACTACCAATTTTAATTGTAGAAAGAAACAGGTCCACCAAAAAACTGTCCTTATGTTTTCTGGGAACAAAATCCCTATCATCAGAGGCAATCCAGATGCCAAACGGAAATTAGAATAGCTTGTAAAAGAATGTAAAGATCTGATAAATCCAGATATTGGCTATGATGAAGGTAAGAATTTAGTTATGATCATGACAATACATCTGTCATCAGGTTAGTTATTTCCCTTTTACCATGAAATGAAATTACTGTGCCTGGTATGTGCTCTGCTGTTGAGTAACATAACATGCATTTTACCTGCTGGCGAATTTCATTGTTTGTGTCTTTTTCGTTTATGAGTTATGGCAACAACAACAAACATGACAAATGTACTGGATATCAGGCAATGTGAATACATTATTTTTTACATTATTTGTCAAGTTGTGAACTCTCAACATCGTAATTAAACATAACACCACTAGACTACCTGTAAAGCACAAGGTCTCATTGCATGCAGTCAAGGCACGTCAAGCAGTCTTCTTCAGAACAAAAAAAGGAACTCCATTTTGGAATTAATTTCTCATTTCAAATACCGCCGTTCAGATGAAGTACAATTTGAGATTTAATCGCGATAAATTTTTAATTGAAATTTCATCATTTTTGTTCTCCTATTCTCCTGTAGAGGAACTTTGAAGACATACACGAGCCATTCTACACGAACGAAGAAGAATAGGCTCTTTGCAGGACTTAATCACGTGCTTGGATACCACATAGCAACGCATTGCTGGTGAGCAAGCAAACCAGCGTCCCGCTCAGTGTACTGTACAAGAATTGATCAACTCAAGCGAAGCAAACTTTGACTGTTTGGTTGAAAACATCCCAAACGCTTGTTGTTTAAGGACGCAAAACGAATTTTATCGTGACTTTTGTTTGATTGTGCTTGAATTCCGCCTGATTACCTTCGCTCTTGGAGAAAAAGCTCTGCGGAAGCCCTAATATACGACAAGACATGGCCGCTTCTTTAGGGCCGAGTGACGGTGAGTTTCTTTGTTTACAGTCGTACTTCAATCTTACAACCTAACATCGTTCGATACAGAAATCATCATCAGTGTTAAGAATTATATTTGCTTGAATCCAGAAGATTATGATCTACATTTCCGATTTTCCGTGAACACGACTAGTGTTGTTTACATTCTCACTCGCTATATTAGTCTTGGATATTACTGACTCATGATAACAAATTGTTCGTTTTATCTTGTGTTAACGATACAAAACGAAGTTTTACGCCATTCTTTATTCTAGAAGGTTCACATTGAATTGGAGGTGATATCTCTATGTACCACTCTATTTCTTTCCTCTAGCTGTCTCTGCCAACCTGTCAGCATTTCCTGACCTTACATTTTCTGAGGTTGAAGCGTATGCCCAGAAAGAATCTGGCTGCAGGCACACAATCAAAGGCTATAAGTTTTTCGCTGAACCTGGATATTTACACGATGTGAAAGGTGAGTTTTCATGTAGTAAGAATATAAATTGTGAATACACACACACGTTCCTCTTTGAAAGTTGTCTAGTTGTTGATGTCTTTTTAATTCATACTATCGACCTGAGATGTGTTTTTTCCTCTCTTTACAGTATCTTACGAGCAGGGTTCTGCCAACATTACTGCCAAGTGCCATCGGTCAATGAGAAAGAGTGAACTCCCTCATCAACTTTACGTAATTGTTGTAGTCGACTCAAAAGCCATTTCTGGAAAGTGCTCTTGTGTGGCAGGCCTTGGGGGCTATTGCAATCATGTTGTTGGCCTCCTGTATTATTTGGCACATTGCAAGCAACTGGGCTTTTCTTCTCTTCCAGACGACTTAACATGTACGAGCATGAAAGAGAGGTGGAGCATTCCAAGAGAACGCAAAATTGGAAATCAAGAAGTCCAAAGTGTCTTGGTCAAGAAACCACGGCCTGGGGCTAACTATGACCGATATATAAAAAACACTCTGTATCCACCAGCCAGGCAATACAGAGTACTTGATGAGAGCCACTACAACAGTGTTGAGCCAAAACCACTCATAGCAACAATAGCTCCTAGAGTTAATGCTCCTTTACAACTGGTATCTACCAAATTTGGTCATGCTGTGAAGGGAAGTGTAATATCCTATCAACAGAAGCTATCTGAGGAGTACTTGATAAACAACTACTCCTGTACCTCTTTCCCAGAGTTGCCTCTTCCAAGTGCTGAGATGCGATTTGAAAATGATGTGTCTATGTGTCTCCAGCAAGACAAGCTTACTTCATTGGGTGTGTTGAGTCTCTCCAGGCAAACTGCCATTGAAGTGGAGGAAAAAACAAGGGCACAAAGTCAGAGTGGTCTTTGGACAATGTTAAGGAACAAAAGGATCACGGCTAGTAAATTTGGACAAGTTGCCAAAAGAAAAAGCAACTTCGACAACCTAGTTAGGCAAATTAACCCATCAAGACATGTGGTTACAGCACCTATGCAGAGAGGCTTAGATTTGGAACCCCAGGCTGCATTTATTTATGCCAGCAAAGCCAAGCAAAACCAAGTGAATCTCTTCCCATCAGAGCTGGTGATAAATCCAAAATGTCCATGGTTGGGATGCACCCCTGACCGCAAAGTGTTTGATTTGGGTGTTGAAGAGCAAGGCCTTTCACCTTTTGGCCTTTTGGAGATAAAGGTTGTTAAAGAAGGTGCAACTGACTTTGAGAATGTGGCCTATCTTACAAAGGACAACGATTCCAATGTCCTCAAGCTTAAAAGAAATCATGACTATCATTATCAGGTCCAATGTCAGTTGGCATTAACTGGCCTTGAGTGGTGTGATTTTTTCAGTTACATCAACGACACTACCTTTTTCTGTGAAAGAATTATGTTTGATCCCATCTTTTTTCAAACTGCAAAAGACAGAGTTGATTATTTTTTCTTTACCTATTTCCTGTGAAGTTCACAGTAACCATTACAATAACAGCTGTATTTATTGCTATGAATTTCCTTGTTATAAAGTTCACACAATGTGAGTACACAGTCAGTGCAACCTAATATGTACAAATTCTTTATTTAATGATTCCTGGCTATGATTGAATTTATTATATACTGAACATTTAGTTGTTAGTGGTATCACTGTCATCTGTGTCTTTGATCAGTGCACCTTGAAAGTTAGTCAACAAACAGGCAACTGTATACAGTTGATTGACAGATCCCAGTATAGACAATGAGATGTCAGAGTCAAATATATGAAATTCCTTTATCCTTCTTATTGCACGTTCCACATGGATTCTTACTTTTGCAATAGTTTTTGTTTCCAAAACATCCTGGGCTGAAAATTGAGTTTGATTCTGAAGAAAGGGTGACAAATTCAAAGAAACTTGTTTACTGCTTAAAAGATCTTCAATATCAAATCCCTTATCTGCCATGACACTGTCATGTGCCTCCAGAAGATCCAAAATGCCAGAACAACGAGTTATTTCTTTGTCTGATATCGAACCAGTGTACAGGCTAGAAACAAATGTGATAGCCCCATGAGGAGCAATCCCAATTAAACCTTTTAAAGTAGTGCTAGACTTGTACGATGAATACAACTGAGACTGTAATAGCAATGAAGAAGGGGTTTGGACATAAATTTCAGTGCAGTCAATGATGACACGTGTCGATGGATACAGCTCTTTGAAGCTATCTGGCATAAGTTCATTAATGCACTCTCTAGTTGGCCATATTGGCTGATTGCCAAGAAAGAAGTACAAAAAATTGGCCCAAGTTGTTATTTTTCTACTCACACTAGAAACATGCAAACTAAAACGCTGGGCAAAGTCCAGTTCAAATAAACCAAGCTTCAATCGAACACAAAATAAAAAAAGCTCATCTATCAGTTGCATCTTGCGTACTCCTGGCCTGTTTGCACCTATTCCTGAAGCATACACATAAACCATTGTTTCTGCAGTTGGTTTAACAAGTTCAAAAAATAGCTTAAAGTGATCATAAGTTGGAAAACCTGTGTAAAATCTCACAAGAGCATTATCTTTAGAGAACCTTTCCAGGCCAAATCGACTAATCTTAAGATTTGCCTCTAATTCTTGAATTTTTGCCTCTGATGACTCCTTTGTGGCAGCAGCAGCCTCCTTGAGTACTCTCATCTCGGCCTCCTTTTTTTGCACTTCTAACTGAGTTATTTTCAGCTGCTCCATTAGGCTCTGAATCTCACTCCTTGCAGCCTGATAATCTAGCTCTAGTTGGGATGGTGCTTTAGGTGGCTCAGGCTCTACATCACTCTCGTCTGTTTGTGTCTCACTAAAGGGAAGAAGTTTAATAAACATATAAATGATGTAGACATACAGAGAAAGAAATCAGGGGCTGTTGATACAAAGGGTCTAAAGGAAAGTGGAGCCACAGAGGGTCATTCTCTTCAGAGTGAGTCATTGGCTACAAACACAAGCAAAATGAGGCTTTTGTAGAGATTTTCTTCTATTATTATTACTACTAAATTTTTGTCATTTTTATTAGCATTATTATCATTATTATTATTATTTTTATCCTTATTATTATTATTATTATCATAACTATTACTGTTATTACTATACCCATATGTCAATGCGTTGTCTGCAATTGATATTATTACCTTTCAACATGTCTTACAATCTTTCTTCTTTGGGTCGTTCTAGCTGACCAATTGAAGACAGACGGGACAGAATCTTTTTTCAAATTCCGTCGACCAGCCCGGTCAGGGGGCAGAAAATCTTCCTCTGCAAAATGTGCAGAGCAAACCCTGGTGCCTTCAGTGAGCTAGAAAAAAATAAGATATTAAAGCTAAAAAATTGCATGCAATCCAAGAGAAACATAATTATAAGTAACACGTAGATAACCACGCAAATTGAATGACAGTACATTGAGTGAAATTTCACAAGTACTACTATTCAGGGGGTTGTAGTTAGCACCTACCTTAAAGTTGTCACCAATGTCTCGTCTAATTTTTACGATCCAGTTTGCTCTGAGTTGATCGTCTTTCTTAGGAAAACGATGAAAAGACAACGAGCTGTTGTAACGGGAGTCATTGTTACATTGTGGAACACAACAATGCAACGCAGAACCTCGTTTTTTCTTCTTGACAGGTTCTAAAACAGAACAAAATGTTGTTCTCAGTTTTGTGTTCGCAATTGGTTGGAGAAAAGATTATGATAACGAAATACCACGGTGAGAATTTAGCCACTCACTTACGGCAAAAATGAAAGCGAGCGAGAATGTGAACACTAGTTGTGTTCAACGAACTTAAAAGAATTCAACACGCAAAATCAGAAATAGAGATCATAATGTTCTGGATTCAAGCAAATCTAATTCCTAACACTAAAAACCGTTTTCTGTATCGAACAACGTTACATTTCTAAGACTAAAATATGTCTATTAACAAGGAAACTCACCGTCACTCGTTCCCAAAGGATCGGCCATATCTTGTCTTATATTTGAGCTTTCGCCTGGCTTTTACTCCCAGAGCAAAGGTAAATCAGGCGAACTTCAAGTCCAGTGAAACTGAAGTCACAATAAATCTCGTTTGTTCTTTTACAACTAGCTTTTGGGATATTTTCGACCAAAAAGTCAAAGTTCGCTTCGCTTGAGTTGATCAATTCTTGTACAGTACAATGAGCGGGACGCTGGTTTGCTTGCTCACCAGCAATGCGTTGCTATGTGGTAACCAAGCACGTGACTAAGTCCTGCAAAGAGCCTATTGTCAGAGAAGGCTATAACTATGAGGTACACATAACTACACAATCAGACTGACCCTTAAAATGCCTATGACCTAGTTTTTGTTTGTTTTTAGCTAAGGATATTAAAATGTTGTTTGCAGTTGCTGTCACAAATTCTCATTTTTTAATGCTTGTCAAAAATATTGCTCCAGTTTAAAAATATAATTTATTATTTATTTTAGAACAGAGTGGTATTGAAAGTTTGTTATTTATTTGGTGTGTGAACAGGAAACCAGCTCCACTGATTACAGTGATGAAAAGACTGGAGAGAAAAACATTTGTGGAGAAGAGGGCAGTGACGATGACCATTCCTTTGAGGCTTAACAGAGCAAAACAAATCGATCCCGTGGAAAGGGAAAGAGAGTTCTGAGCAGAATAATGTGACCCCAGAGATCACAGATGATAGTAATTCTGATGCCTTTGAGGATGAATTTAAGTTACTTGGTAAACTAAAAAAACTATTCAATACATTACTATACTCATAGCACTGTGTTGATAATATTATATTTAATTTGTTTTTCATTCTTATGCCATCATTTCCCTTACATCACCCACTAATTACTTTGGGTAAATTTATGGAATTTCTGTTTAATTCTTATTTGACCTTATTATGAAAAAAGTCTAATTTGCATTGCAATACCATTTTGTAATCAACAGTGTTCAAGTATAGATCAAGAGTATAAATTGCTTTGCACTTTACTTGGCAAATAATTCATAGGTGTATGATGGCAAGAAAGAGAGACAAATAAGTGAGAAATGGTGCATGTCAAGACTGTGAAGAATTTAACATCTCAGGTAGATATACTTCTAGGAATCACAGACAAGGGCTAGTTGTAATTCCTGCTTGAGGAGGCACAGGGGCCTTTTCTGATGGTGAGGGCTTTCTTCTGGGAAATGCCTGATGACTGGCAGTGCTATTCATTGAACAAGGAATAGTTGTCTTTCCTGACTGTGGAAAAGAAATGTACTTGCCTGATGGCAAAGATCATGTCCATGTAATATTGGGGGGTGGAGCAAAGTCAACTGACATTGTAGATCTGTATCACAAAACCCGACAACAAATGGCAGATGGAAGGTTCAAGCTCAGCGAATGGCTAACCAATGATGTGAGGGCAAGAGCCGAAATAAAGGTGGATGTAAGAATGAAAAGCAAGCGTGGTTCAGTCTCCGAAGACATTACCTACACTAAGGCATCTGTAGGCATGCAGTTGGGAAGTAAGGGTCAAAAGGTGTTAGGCTTGGCATGGGATTATGAAGCAGATGACCTAACCTTCAACCTGACAATGATCGCTAAACACGCTAGAGGTTTATTGGCCACGAAATGCAACACCCCACAACTGTTAGAAGGAATTTTTGACCCTCTCGAAATTGTAGATCCGGCTACAGTGAGCGCAAAGATTATGTTTGAGGAGTCTTCTCGTCAAAAGAGTGGCTGGGACAAACCTCTTCAAGGTAAGTTGAAGCAGACCGTTGGACAGTGGATTAAGGGTTTCACTGAGTGTGAGAAGATCACAATTGTGACCTCTCACGCAAAAACGTTCCTTAGGAATGAATGCACGGCAAGCAAACGGATGAGAAATGGATAGCCAAGCCATTTGAAACAGAACGGCGAAACAGAATGGCCAAACGGATGCACAGACGATGAAAAATTCGCATGGATGAAGTCAAACGGATACACAGCTGAACAAAAATAATTGCACGGATGCAGTCGAGTGGATGAACTCATAAAAATTTTTGAACGGACGTGGTTGAACAAATGGATGGATGAATAAAAATTTCATAATTAATTTTCGACCACTTCAGTCGATCGGCCAGACAACCGAAGATAATAATCATAATACTATTATTCTGGAACAAGAGACTTTGCAGCTTTATAAGAATGAACAGCTCGATGATTTAACTAGGAGCTCGCATGATGGTAATAATGATAAGGAAATCAGGGAAATGGATAGGTGCCCTTGGGAGGGCAGTGAGTCTGGTACCTCACAAGAGGCCGGGGATCAAAGAACTGGTAGGCAACTCTCCTAATTTAATTTTTGTTATAGGACTAGCTGAAGGTCATAGTTCAAAGTGCAAATTTTCAAAATTTTTTCATTTTGAGGCTTTCAGATAAAGCTTTTCAAAAGCATTCTTTAAAAAAAATTCTACAAAAAAATATTATTGCAGTGCAAAGTTATTGGACGTTGAAGTTTATTTCAGAGTAATTGTTTTTATTACCCGTTGACAAGTCCTGTCATTTTGGAGTAACTTGTAAGACAAGTCACATGATATCATGTCATTTTATCATGTGGAGCTATCATGCGATACATTCGCTACATTGGTTCAAATGCCTTCAAAAAAGAAGAGGTCATGTCATGTTCTTTAATAGTGGATAAAGTTGGGTAGGGGGTTCTGGATTCTATGAAAATTGTGGTGTCCTGGGGTGTTGAAAACATAAGGGTCCCCTTTTTAACAAAAGAGCATCATCTGCCGGTCTTTCACTTCGCAACTAAAAGAGCGGCTCCCAATTTCTTCTTTTTTGATGAATTCCACCCACTGAAACTTACTAATAATCCTTCCACAGATGCTGGGATCCCTGCCCCAGGCTATCCACGAATCCCATCTAATGTGTCACTACATTGATCACTCCATTGATCGACCAATCAATCAATCAATCAATCAATCAACTTTGTAAAAGAATGTGAATTAATTAAATGTGGTTACCCTTCTGAACTCCTTAGTATGTTTCTTATGTGTTATTACAAACAGTCCCGCAACTCAGGGACTGACAGAGCATAATTTTTTGGAAGGGGGTGGGGGTGGAAAGTTTTCCAAACAATTGATCTGGGCTTTTCTTTGCTTTTGCAAAAACCAATTCTTTTAGTATTTCCTTTCCTCCACCTTCCCCCTCCTTGAATATAATGGTCAATTCTGTACTGAAGTGATCAAACCTGCAGCCTTGAGTTGTGATAAGTAAATGATTATGCTGATTACATTTTACTACAGAAGCAAGCGATATAGAAGCTTTAAAAGAAACCTTCTTAAGTAACTCTGAGGAAGAAATTGCCCAAGCCCTTGAAAATACCAGCTCAAGGAGTGAAGCTGCTGAAAAACTTTTACCAGCTGACTCAAACAGAGAACCAATTGATGGCATTTGTAGGTATGTAATCCAAACCGGGAGAAAGGGAGGGGAGTTGAGAACAGACATATTGAAGCTTGGATGTTCATTTGCATGGTTCCAGAAAAGGTCCTCACTCCTCCCAGGATTTCTCAAAGTCTTTTTTTATGAATCAAGACATTCTCTTACTTCTTCTGGTTTATTTTTATCATGTTTTTTTTTCCACTCTCAAACTTAAGTGCCAACCAACCTTATGAAGCTATAAGCTATTTTTAATCAGCTCAATTACCTTGTAAGTGATAGTGATCTGAGTAAATTAAGCAAATCTTATATCAGAATAACATTTTGTGCAGTTTTTTTTCCTCAGCCTTCATGATGTCTTAAGCATGCTGTACAAGAGAGTAAAACAGCACAAGCCAAGTGAAGTTAGAGTAAGCAGGCAGGATCTTTTGCTGGATGGCATCAGGCAGCTACGGTGGAAAAAAAGTTTCTTGCGCCTCTTGATAGTGCAGTTCTTTGGAGAGTCAGGGACAGACACTGGAGGGCTCCAAAACGAATACCTTTATTTAAGTGTCAGACTAAAATAGCAGTACATAACCACTAAATGGGGACACTAAACGAGTTTTTATCTGGCAAGATATCAGGCTCTAAACCACGATCTGAAATGTGGGTGTCCGAAAACTTTAGGGAGGGTGCCACCCACTACCATCTTTGATAAACTGCAGAGACACTTCTATGAAATGGCGAGAGCTGTACCTGAAAGTCTTCCCTACCCTTTTCAACACTAATGATCTACTAATAATAATCTACTGCTCCCAATTGAATTGAAAGTGACTGGCTGAAAGTACTTTTGCATGAATTGCATGTATTGTAATTATAGTTGCAAACTTATCATTATTGGCATTGATAGTGACAGGCCAGTTAAGGTTGTTTTCTGGTCAGTGCTGTCACGTTGGGATGTAATGTGTGACACGCATGCTCTATGACATTATTACATAACGGCTCGCACGTGGTTTTCGTTTTGAATTTTCGACTCGTATCTTTTGACATGGTGTCAGGAGTAAACTATGGATAGTTTTCACAAGCCAAGCGCTTTGAGTCTTGATGGAAACACATCAGAAAATTGGCGGCGATTTAAGCAGCAGTTTGATATCTACTTAACTGCTTCGGGAAAAGGAAACAAAGCCGATGAGGTCAAGATTGCTATATTGCTAAACTTTGCAGGAGAAGACGCCATTGAGGTCTTCAATACATTTCAGTTTTCCGAAGGTGACGAGCACAAGCTGGACAAAGTCCTTGAGCAGTTTGAGCAGTACTGTAACCCCAGGAAGAACGTAGTTTTCGTGAGGTATGAGTTTTGGCAGATAACACAGAAAGATTCCGAAACTGTGGATCAGTTTGTCACATGCTTGAAAAACAAAGTGAATACTTGCGAGTACCTGTCGCCGGTTGATGACATGTTGCGAGACAAGTTTGTGTTTAGTATACGAGATCTTCAAGTGAAGGAATGCTTACTGAGAGACAAGAAGCTTACACTGGAAAAAGCGATTTCTATGGCAAGATCATCCAAGGCTTCGAAAGAACAGATTTTAGTGATGGGTCCTATGGAGCAAAACAATGCAAATCCGACCGTGAATGTAATTCAAGCAGGCGGCAGCGGCGACGTCGACAGATTGAAGAAGAACCCTTCGTGTCGCTCAAGACCAGGTTCGGGGTCACAAAAAGGAAAGTGCACGTTTTGTGGTTCTTCTCACTCGAGGGGTTCCTGCCTTGCCTTCGGAAAAACGTGATTACTGCCAGAAGAAGGATCATTTTGTGAATGTTTGCCGTAAGCGACTATGGGATTTTTGCGGGAAAACAGTACACGCAGTCGTTGAATCAAAGTGCAGTGACAACGAAGCCGATTTGCTAACTTTCTCAGTGGAGTCCAGTGCGGAAGATCCTTCTAAAGACGAGTGGCATGTCTCGCTCAAGATCGTCAATACCAATGTGAATTTCAAAATAGATTCGGGGGCTGATTGTAATGTCATCTCCAAGTCGTTGTTTGATCGGCTTCCAGTAGATCCCACACAGTCCTGCCAATGCAAAGCCAAACTAAAAGTGTATGACGGACGTCGAATCTTACCTTGCGGCAAGGTCAGCCTAACTTGCGAGTATAAAGGAAAATTCACAGTGTTAGACTTCATACTTGTCGAGCAAGATCGACCATCCATTCTTGGATTGAAGTCCTGTCTCGATTGAAGGCCTGATAAAGAGAATTTACCGCCTTGAAGAAGAGAACCTGGAATCCAAATATGCAGACATGTTTGAGGGCTTGGGTGAGATCAAAGGCGTCCAGTACAAGATTCAAATTGATCCCAATGCCATCCCTGTTGTGCACCCTCCCCGTCGGGTTCCTGTGGCCCTTCGCGAACCTCTTAGAGAGGAACTTCAGAGAATGGAAAAGCTGGGAGTCATTAAGAGGCCGTGACTGTAAATATCGAGAATTGCTGGCCAGGCTAAAAAAATCGAAAATTCTGATAATTTGCCTGGAAAACTCCTTTAGGGAGATATATTAAAAAAAAAAATTTCAAAGTTTGAAAAATAAAATGTGTCCGAGGAAATGGAGAAAAACGAAAATTCGGGCTTTTACCTAATTAATTATGCAAAAAATACAGGAAAATTGGGCAACTTTAGCGTGCTAGTACTGAAGGAGGATGTTTCGTAAGAAATCGGGAGTGTTTTTACTTCAAAGTATAATTAATGTGACTTTTATATGTGGCATTTTAAGGAGCTTTGGTTTAATTTTAAAATTTTCATGATCTTTTAACTAAGTGCTGTCAAATGCTTGTTACAAAAAGCGAAAAATCGACCAGCTTCAAACCTTCAAAACGTGTCTTGGTATGTGTGGCATCATGTCAAACTACATGCTGGCACAAAGTTTGGTCCTTATACTAAAATAATATGTAATAAAAAATTTGGGTAATTCAGAAACGTGCCGGCAAAACATAAAGCTTTGCGACACACTGTGGCCAGAGGTCATGAATTTGCATGATGCAAATCAGTTGTAGAAATCGTA
The DNA here is from genome assembly GCF_964205215.1 of Stylophora pistillata. Classification (NCBI taxonomy): domain Eukaryota; kingdom Metazoa; phylum Cnidaria; class Anthozoa; order Scleractinia; family Pocilloporidae; genus Stylophora; species Stylophora pistillata. The sequence continues at coordinate 22,950,295 of NC_142526.1, read as the reverse complement.
CCGCCTAACGGTTCTGGTGTAGGAAGGGCTCTTTTGACGACTTCAACATAAAATTTACAAGAATAATGACCAGTATTTAATAGCGTTTGATTCTTTTCAAGCCAATGAGGTTTTTGTTTTTTATCTCGATACTGTCTTGAGGAAAAGCAAAATGTTTCAATTGCGTGACAATTGTCACGTTGGATCGAAGGTGAAGTTGCCGAGTAAAGCGGACACGATCCTTTATTTCGTCAAAACTCCATTCTAAAGCATTCAGTCCTATGTATCTCGTTTTAAATTATTTGTATAAACTCTTTAATGAGTCTTTATCGAACAACATCTCGCCGGCCTGATCCTGTTTGACTTCAGGCTGACTGCCAAGTGCGGTTCGAAGGGGACTTTTTCATTTCCGGTTTGCACCTTTAACACGGGGACCGCGGAGCTATGGGGTTGAGTGGGCTGTAGTCCCACCAAGAACAATTTATCATTATCATTATTTTTTATTTTAATCTTTGTAATTAAAAAAAGTTGACAAATTTTTCCTAGGACTGAACCACTTTTCCGGTGATTTCAGAAGCTCTAGATTTCAAAAATTGCAGGGGGGAGCATATCCCAAGACACCCTATCTAGCACTCTTTCTGAACCAAGAAAGGTGTACTAAGAAACAGACAAAAGGAGGCTCTCCTGGGAGGGGAGGCCCCAGGACCCTCATTGATAAGTTGGTGTCAATGAGCTCACACTACGCATGAACTAAAATAGCTCCTCCGATCTAAAATATGCTCCATGGCCCACATTTTTTATCAACGTTCATTAAAACTCAATTTTTTTGATGCAGCCTTTTGTTATTTGCCTGTTAAACTGCGCTGCATGAGCAGCATTTAACAAGGTCTTCGAGCAGAGCGATATAGGATGTCTTTTTTCTCTGATCCACCCCAGGTTACATTTTAATGTAACTGCTCAAAAATAGACTCCTTAGCATTTGACAAATTAAACTCTTCTTCCATAGCAACCAGATCTTCCTCAGTTACAGCTTGTGCGCAGAGGGCTGTCTGCTGTTTCACTTTTGGTGCCATTCTGGAAAAAATGAAGCTACTTGTTGAGTCGCCAAAAACTCGGAGACACTGAACAAGCGCTTCCCTTTCGAACCCTTTGCTCTTCTCATTTCTGTTGCGACCATTTCCGCTTCGACCTTTTTGCCACTTTCTTGTTTGATGGTAAATCTAACAGTCAGATATTCTCGTTGCTTTTCGTTAAACCGGTAAGCTTTCTTAACTTATTTGAAAGCGAAGCCTTCAGTCCTACGAGGACAGGTTTCAGGAGGTAGAAGAATAGTTGGCACGGAACTTGAACCTTCCTCGCGCCTTATGGCATATTTAACCTTCGCTTTATCAAGAGACGTCTCCCTTTCAACCATCTTTGTGCATGTTCCGAACGCAAGATGCTTTTCTAGAAAAGAATGCCTTTGGAAACTACGCGTGCCGCCCTCTTTTGGACATGGAAACACTTGAACATTGCCTTTCGCTTCACGGCCAGTAGGCTTCACTTAGTAGGCTCTTTAAGTTTTCTCCTTGGGGCGATCTCTTTAAATTCGTCGAGGGAATATTTTGGTAATGGCGTTCTGTAGAAAATAAGAAAATGAAAGATGATTAACGACAAAATCAAACAAACCTAGAAATTGTCCACAGCGAGATTTGGTGCGTTTCCCACAGCGAAAATAGCATTAGGTGCAGCTTGTGCACTGCTACCTAAATGAAGTAAAAGTTTCTGGAAAGCTGGAAAACTGGAAAGAGAATATAACGTAAACTTTACCATTTGTTCCTTCCAAAGAGATGCATTTGCCGGGGTCTTTATCAAATGTCTGCCACACCCTCATTCCACCAGGATAAAATCTGAAGTTGTTCAGTAATCTGATGTCATTAATCTTCTTTTGCGTGGGGGAACAGTTTCGCATTCCCCGAGACTGTCTAACACTAGTCACTACACGAATCCCAGAACTTGCACCACAAGCCCCCCCCCCCATAAGAAGAGAAGCAAAGCTACAGAATGACATCGTTTTCTTTTTATGCTCTGTGAAAAACCTCGCACGTGTTTACCTTAAAGAAAAAGACCGTGATTACATCATAGAGAATTATCGCCCAGACTGCAACACGGTATAATTGTTACCGTGACATAAGTCCTTTTTATCAATTTTTGTGACAGAAATGTGGCCCTTTTTCCGAAAAAGATAGAGTAAATAGCATAAAAAAATAGTTGGGCTGTTATCTTAGGTGAAAAACTACACAGCAGAAGCTTGCGGTGTTGCGTGACATTGTTTACTCGCACAACATTTTTCAAGATATGCAAGATATTTCAAAAGAAATATTATCACAGTTGCAGAAAACGTAGCTATTCAACAAAGAATAATGTTGATAATAAACACCTAGTCAACAAAAATGGTGAAATTTACAGCGGCCCTTATCTATAGCTAGCTGTAGGTCAGTAGTGCTGTTGAAATAGCGAGTCAACAATAACAGTCTTCAGCAATTCAAATTAACAGAAAATTTCGTATCTACACATCAATTTACAGCCCTCTTCAGCAATGTCTATGGATTTTTTATTGTATAATAATCATATCATTTCCATATCAAATAATTGTTTAACCATCTCTGACTATCTTGTTTACTTCGTAGCTCTCAAGTACGATTTCTAGAACTGATTTGTGTCATGCAAATTTATGACCTTGGCTACATTACGTCGTAAACTCTTGTATTTTGCCGGCACTTTTCTGAATTACCCAAATTTTTTATTTCATATTATTTTAGTATAAGGACCAAACTTTGTGCCAGCATGCATTTTGACATGATTTCTCAGATACCAAGATGCGTTTTGAAGGTTTGAAGTTGCTCGAATTTTCTCTTTTTGCAACAAGTGTTTGAGAGTACTTAGTTAAAAAATCTTCTAATTTTTAAAATTAAACCAAAGCTCCTAAAAGTGCCATAAATAAAAATCAAATGAATTATATCTTCAAGTAAAAACATCCCCGATTTCTTACGAAACATCCTCCTTCAGTACTAGCACACTAAAGTTTCTCAATTTTACTGTATTTTTTGCATAATTAATTAAGTAAAAACCCGAATTTTCGTTTTTCCCCATTTTCTCGGAAACATTTGATTTTTCAGACTTCGAAATATTTTTTTCTAATATATCTCCCTAAAAGGGTTTTCCAGGAAAATTATCAGAATTTTCGATTTTTCAGCTTGGCCAGAGATTCTCGATATTTACAGTCATGGGCTCTTAAGAAATGTACAGAACCCACTGCCCTGGTACATAGTCTTGTTGTTGCTAAGAAGAAGAATAACAAACTCAGAGTGTGCATGGATCCTAGCAATCTCAATCGTGCTGTCATGCACGAACATTTTCCCATGCAGGCCATGGAAGATATGATTAGCAGAATGCCCAGTGCAAAAGTGTTCAGTGTCCTTGGTGCTAACCATGGCTTTTGGCAGGTTAAACTAGCCACGGACAGTAACAAGCTAGCTACCTTTAACACCCCATTTGGCCGGTATAGTTAAACACGTTTGCCATTTGGTATAGCATCGGCTCCAGAAGTCTTCCAAAATGTTACGTCTCATTTGTTTCAGGACATTGACGGTGTTGAGGTAATTGTGGATGATCTGGTTGTGTGGGGAAAAGATGTGGAGCAGCATGATGTGAGGCTTAGACAGGTGTTGGACCGCTGCCATGAGCGTAACCTTAAGCTTAACAGGGAGAAATGCCATTTTCGAGTATCTGAAGTTCATTATGTGGGCCACGTGTTGAGTGCAGATGGTGTTAAGCCAGACCCGAATAAAGTTGAAGCAATAATTGCTATGCTAACCCCAGCCAATTGTGAAGACTTACGGAGATTCTTGGGTGTGCTAACGTATTTATCTAAGTTCATTCCAAACATGTCTCAGAAGAGTGTCCCACTTCGCCAGCTGCTCCAGAAAGATGTCGAATGGTCCTGGGAACTAGTAGAGAATGATGCATTCACAAGCCTGAAAACTTCAATCTCATCAGCTCCAGTCCTCAAGTTCTTTGACCCTGTCTGTTGATGCAAGCTCAAAAGGAGTTGGTGCAGTCCTTCTGAAGAATGACCGCCCAGTTGCTTACGCATCCAAAGCCCTCACTCCCAGCCAAGAAAATTATGCGCAGATGGAGAAGGAAATGCTGGCAATCCTCTTTGGGTGTGAACGGTTTCATGATTATTTATATGGGCAATGGGAGATTATGGTTGAAAGCGAACATAAACCGTTGGAAGCAATCCTGAAGAAGCCCATACATCAAGCACCCCTTCGCCTTCAAAGGATGATTCTCAGGATTAAGCCTTATGCGGTTAAGCTTAAGTATATACCTGGCAGCAAACTGCCCTTAGCTGATACACTCTCCAGAGCATATTTACCCCACAACGGTACAGACCAACCTGATGAGTTTGAAATTCATGTCCTGGAAACGATGTTTCACAAGTTGAGGGACGGAACTGAGAGTGACCCTGAACTTCAACAGTTGCAGAAAGTTGTCATGAGTGGTTGGCCGCAGACTAAAGTAGAGACACCAGTTGAGACAAGACGTTACTGGAACTACCAAGATGAAATAAGCTGCTATGAGAGGTTAATGTTCAAGGGTGATCGCATAATTGTCCACCATAGCCAGCGACCCGAAATACTTCAACGTATACACGCTGCTCACTTGGGGATAGAGAAGTGCAGAGCGCGAGCCAGAAGTGCAGTGTTTTGGCCAGGTATCAATAGTGCGATAGATGAGTTGGTATCCAAGTGTAGTACCTGTCAGCAACACCAGCAAAGCAACCAGAGGGAGCCATTGATTCCTCAAGAGGTCCCTGAGAGAGCCTGGGTGACAGTTGCAGCAGACATTTTCTACTATAAAGGGAAAGACTACCTTCTTGTAGTTGACTATTTCTCCAAATATCCTGAAGTAGCCCACCTCTCCTGTAAGAATAGTGAAGCAGTTATCTTGGCCATGAAAGATATCTTTGCACGTCATGGAATCCCTGAGAGGCTAATCGCAGACAACATGCCTTTCAATAGTGTGAAATTCAAGGACTTTGCCAGTAAGTGGGAGATAGAAGTGGTAATCTCAAGTCCACACTACCCAAAATCAAATGGTCTTGTGGAAAGAAACGTACAGACCATTAAGCAGTTACTAAGGAAAGCTGATGAGGCAAAACAGGATGCATTCCTCGCTTTATTAGAGTTCCGTAATTCCCCATCAGTGGAATGAATGAATCCCCAGCAGAACTTCTTATGAGTAGAAAGCTTAGAACAAGACTGCCAATTTCCAAAAGCCTCCTTGAACCACAGCCTAGGTCTACTTCTCAGATTCGTCATAACCTGCTGACACATCAACAACATCAGAAAGCACTCTATGACCGTGGCACTCGGCCACTTTCCAAACTACACGAAGGCGTACCTGTGCGAATGAAGCAGGGACGAGAGTGGACACCCGCAGTGGTCATCTGACAACACCAGACTCCTCGTTTGTACATTGTAGCAACCTCTGATGGAACCCAGATGTGTCGAAACCGCTTCCATCTTCAATCGACCAAGGAGGGGGCATCTCCAGTCCCAAGCCCAGCACCAAGCCCAGCATGGGTAGCAGGAGGCAGTGATGAGTCAAATCCATGTATGCAGCCAAGCACTGATGCTGGTATCGAAACGTCAGAGATGGAAGCACAGCCCAATTTCCCGCAAAAGTATCAACCTGTCAGAAGAAGTCTGTGGGTCCGTAGACCACCAGAGCATCTTGTTGAAACTGCATAGTGATACTGCCAAGCTGATCACAAGTTTAAGCCAGAAGAACCTGCGGGGTGATTTTGTAGTCGTACACACTTGGAACATTGTGGACTGTTAGAACCTTGTTTATTTGTTAGAATCTCGTTTATGTTTTAACTTTTCTTTTAAGAAGAGATGTCACGTTGGGACGTCATGCGTGACACGCATGCTCTATGACATTATTACATAATGGCTCACATGTGGTTTTCGTTTTGGATTTTCGACTCATATCTTTTGACAAGTATGACAAGAAAAAACTCCTTATGAATGGCCGCAACTCAGTTATCGTAAAGAAACAAGTAGGACTAAAAAAATTACATATGTTCACCTTATAAGCATGCAACTCCCATGATTTTCAGTCTATTCCCCTCAAATCTTTTTTAACATTGTTTTCTGCAACATTCATAAGTGCAATCCAGAACAACCTATTCGAGGGCATTGAACTTAGTGGTCTGTCACCTGGACCTCATGTTGAGGCTGTGGAGAATGGCTCCTTCAAAGCTGTTGAGCAAGTTATGGTTATGTCAATTCTCCAGGAGGGTCCACCACCTGCCTTTTTAGCCAACTGGGTATACTGCTATCTGTGTACTCCTGATGTCACAGCCATATCACTAATACATGATGACATTGTCAATCCAGAAATCAGGACTTTAGTGAAAAGGGTAACAATATGTCTTGTAATAACTGAACAAGAAAGTTGCACATTTCTATGGGTAGAATTGATTTGAATTGATCATTTCAATGAGGATAGCAATGATTATTGTTATATGCCTTTATATAGCCTCTTGAATTAGCAAAGAATCTCCTAGCAAGACTTTCAAAATTCATGAGGATAGCAATGATTATTGTTATATGTCTTTATATAGCCTCATGAATTAGCAAAAGAATCTCCTAGCAAGACTTTCAAAATTCATCCTAAAGATCTGTTTTAGGGAAAAGTTGATGGCAGTACTTAACCTTTTTGCGAAACTCACACTAGCACATGACAAAAGCAGTCATTTTAATGCTAAGAAGCAGCACAACAAGATAATCAAAGTATGCAATGCATACATGTCTAAGAACTTAACAAACTTAAGATCAAAGGAGGCTCACAACAGTTTCCAGCACATGCGAGCTCTTATACTTTGATGGGTTAGTGCTATAAACATTTAAACATAGAAGTCACTTGTACAAAATGTTAATTTCGTAATGTATTTTCCTTTTTTTTGTTTTCTTTCTAGAACTTGTTCATGAGCGATTCTGTACATTTTTCTTTGGTTTATTGTTATTCATGCTGAGATTCCTGTAGTCAATGCAAGTTGCATAATATGACCTTTGTAATTATGTGGCCGGAGACACCACATCCAATTCAGTCAAGTTGCGCCATTGGTGTTCTCGCCTTTTCTACTATCGCTGTTGTAGCTATCCTTTCTCTGAGTGATCGTTCTGTTAATTACTACCCTCGCAGGAGCAAGATCAAAGTAAGTCTTCCCTACATATTTTTAGTTGTAATCATGCCACTATAGTTTAAAATCTATGCTCTTAAGTGTGCTTGTTTAGATTTTGTGTCTCAGCTAGCATTAGTTTACATCAGCCTTTTGTATTGCTTTGCCTTTAGTTCGAACCACATAATCACCACAACCATTGCTATGACCCTGCCATCTCAGCTGCATCGCAATTTGTAATCTAATCCTTGTATTGGTGATTCGTCGCTTCCCTCAAATAAAAGTTTATGATTGATTTTCTGTGATCTGGTTACTTTGAACTGATTACGTGCGTTCGAGTTCTTCAAGCTCCTGAGGCCAAGTCCTAACCTACACGTGGCTTCGCTCCTGGAAAGTCACATCAGTTCGAATTTGGTGGCTCAAAGTTTTGTGTTGTTCATCATTTATCATTGGATTTTCTATCTTCACCAAAGCTTTGGCTGCACTAGCCAATGTAACAGTTGAAATGTGTTCTTTACCTCAAGTCACGCAGTATGCTATCACGTCCCCCAATAAATGTGTGGAAATGCTATACTGGTCATGGCCGACAAAGAAGGCGAAAAACCACAGAGAGTGCACATGAATCACTTCCAGCTATTTCTACAATCAGGCTAGAAAACATTACTCTCGATTGTGACGGAGTTCGATCTGAAAAACTCCTACAGCTTAAAAGGAACAGAAGTTCTAGGAAAGGAATTCTTACCAAGGCCCAAAATGAAATAAAGGGGTTGATGCTGAACTCTAACAACTAATCTAGTAAAAGAGAGAATCGAAGAATTCAAACAACTCTTACAAGACTTTAAGGACGCCCATGAAGCTTACCATTCTCAACTTCGGGACAAAAATGAAATCAAAGAGTCAAATTACTATTACAATGCCACAATTATCTTGGGAACAGATCTCGCACGCGATGTCGGTAATTGGATCTTGTCAACAGCTATTGAAACAAGGTCACTACAGTCTCGAGAAGAAGTGCATCCTAAGGATTCAATTAGCAACGCAGGTTCTCGTGCCAGTTCAAGGTCATATCATCACTCGAGAAAAGGTTCCCCAATTGGCTCCCAGGCAAGTTCTCTTGAGAGTACAATCTCAGCTGTTAGGACCAAGGCCACCGCTAAACGAGCAGCTTTACAAGCCGAGGCTGTGAGCCTTGAAAGCTTCCACGCCCTCCAAAAGGAAGAACTGAGCATCCAGCAACGAAGAAGAGCGTTGGTACTCCAAACAGAGATCGGAAACGCACGAGCTTAGGAGTTGATCTACATGGAAGTAGAGGCAGATCACCTGACAACCCCCAGATGCTTAGGTCTAGCTGCTAACTGGCCTACGCACCCCAGAAGCACTCTCAAAGGTTGTTCATCAGAATCCCAACTGCTAAAAAATGAGCCATCTATGGATAATACCGATAAGACTTCAGAATTCTAATGAAGTTCCCAAAGTCAGTACACCTCTCAATCCAAATGCCAACAGCTGCCCATGTGATGACCCGAGGCCAATAGCTAAACCGTCTTCCTCACTTACTGTTAAAGAGGAACCTGTGAAAGAGGACTGTGGCCCATCTGACATGTTTCCTGCAAGGTTGTTAGCTACTCAAAGCCAGCAGAATTCCGTGATGCAACAGTTACTTCAGCGACAACAGGAGAGCACGCTTGCCCTGACACTCCCTCAGCCAGAGGTGCCTACCTTTGGTGGAGACCCTATTGAGTACTGAGGTTTCATACGACCCTTTCAAAACGTAATTGAAAGCAAAACCACCAGTAGTAGCGCAAGATTATACTAACTGGTACAATATACATCTGGAGAGGTACAAGAGCTAGTGTCCAGCTGTTTGTCTACGAGGCCTGAGGTAGGATATCAGGAAGCAAGAAGCCTACTTAAGAAACGGTACGGTCAAAGCTACCGGATTGCTAAAGCCTATGTTAACAAGTTGACAAAGGGACCACATATTAAAGCAGAGGACAGCTCCGCCCTACAGCGGTTCTCGATCCTGCTCAGTGGCTGCAAGAACATGCTAAAGGAGATCGGCTCTCTCAGCAAAGTGAAAAACCCAGATACCCTAAAAATGCTCATTAACAGGCTGCCGCATGGATTAAACTGAGGTGGCATGACATCGCTGACAGGATCACCGAAACTGAAGAACGGGAAATCACAATAGAAGACATAGATAATTTCGTCACCTCGAAGGCTCGCGCTGCCACACACGCCATCTTTGGGAATGTTACAAAAGACAACCCAGTACCCCCTGGAGGAACGAAGTTTAAAACCAAGCCACCCACTAAGGCATCTAACTTCGCCATTGATGCAAGCTTACAGTGGGAAACCCACACACCAGTTAAAGGAAACAACCAGAGATGTCCCCTCTGCAATGCCCAACATTGGCTGTCCCATTGCGACGAGTTTAAAAAGAAGTCTTTGAGAGACAGATTTAATTTTGTTCACTCTAAGAACATTTGCGATAACCCCCTTGTGCCTGGCCACTTCTCCAACTCTTGTCCGAAAGAAAGTTCAAGTCGCATCACTGGTTGCAATGCCCACACCAAACACTCTTCCTTCTTGCACCCAAAGAATAATTGACCAGCTCCTAATATCGCTTCCAGAGCCAGTGGTATGGGAGGGAACAATGGAACAGTGGTATGGGAAGTGGACAATCGCAGGGTCCACAACGGCTTTGTCGATGGAAGAAATGACGCTGTAGGTCCGCACAATGAAGAAATTAAAGCATCTGTAACTGCTCTTGCCATCTTGCCAGTTAAAGTAAAGGCAAAGGGCTCCAATCGGATGGTTTAAATGTACGCATTTCTGGACAATGGCTTCAACATATCTTTCTGTTTAGAGAAGCTGGCAGAGAAACTGAACTTGATGGGAAAGACAACCACGTTGTTGTTAACAACCATGGAAAGAGAGAATAGCAAGACCGACTGCTGGATTGTTAACTTGGAACTTTTGGACTTGGACGAGGAAAATATCTTCAAGGTTCCGGTCGTGTTTACAAGACCAAGCCTACCCGTCACCACCCAAAGTATCGCAAGGTAACGAGATCTCGAAAGGTGGCGATATCTATCCAGAGTGAGGATTCCCAATATCGATGCGGATGTCGGCTTGCTCATTGGCAGCGATGCTCCAGAAATCCTTGAGCCCAAACAGGTCATTCCAAGTCAGAATGGGGGACCCTATGCTACAAGAACTACCCTTGGTTGGGTGGTCAATGGTCCACTAGGCAAGATTACAAATGCTAACGCTCGCACTGCTAACCTCATAAAGGCAGAGCTGTGCTTAAATGAACAATTTCAGTTACTGCAACATGGAATTCAACGACACAGCATACAATGAAACTAGATCGATGTCGGTTAACGATAAGCACGGCATGGAATTAAGGAAGGACTCCATCAGTCTGGAGAATGGCCACTATCAGCTTGCCTTGCCCTAGAAGGGCGACCTTCCTTGTCTGGAGAACACTAGGTCAGTCGTCGACTATCGGCTTAAGCTGCTGAAATGGCGCCTATCAAGGGACCCAGAGCTGAGGTCCAAGTATAAATATTGTATGGAAGACCTACTGATAAAGGGATACGCAACTAAAGCCGAGCCAGCTGAAACACAAGGCAAGACATGGTATCTCCCCCATCACCCATCCAACATCCAGTGAAACCGGGAAAGGTCCGTGTGGTGTTTGACTGTTCCGCCAAGTACCACAGCAAGTCTCTCAATGATGAACTCTTATAAGGGCCAGATCTTACGAATTCCCTCGATGGAGTATTGATAAGATTCTGCCAGGGGCCGGTGGCATTTATGTCAGATGTGGAAGCTATGTTACACCAGGTTCAAGTGAACCCCGAGGACCGCAGTGAATTACATTTCCTCTGGTGGCACGGAGGAAATCTAGATTTGGAGCCAGAAGAGTACATGATAACCGTCCATCTATTTGGGGCTGTATCTTCCCCTACCTGTGCCAACTTTGCCCTGAAGAAGACCGCATTTGATAACCAAGCGGACTTCCACAGTGAGACTGTAAAAACGGTTGAGCAAAACTTCCACATGGATGAGTGCTTAAAATCTGTCGATTCAGAAGACACTATCCTTCTACAAAGCAGGCCATCACAACTCTTGAAACGAGGAGGTTTCCGGCTAACAAAGTGGTTGTCAAACAAGCACAAGGTCATCGAATCTGTCCCTGAGTCAGATCGGGTAGTGTCCGTCAGAGACTTGGACTTCGACCACACCCTTACAGGGAGAGCCCTTGGGGTGCAATGGCACATGACTTCAGACAGATTTGGCTTTAAAATTACTACCAAAGACAAACTCTCCATGATCAGCTTTATCTATGACCCACTTGGCTTTGTGGCTCCCTTCCATCTTTCTGCCAAGATCCTTCTTCAAAACCTCTAAAGGAAACAACTTGGTTGGGACAACTTAATCCCTGAAGAGGACCTAATATGCTGGAAGAGTTGGCCGGAGAAACTACCTAAACTGGAACACTTCTCTGTGGATAGGTGCTTCAAGCCTCCAAATTTTGGTGATGTCATTTCCTGCCAACTTCACCACTTCCCTGACGCCTCTCAGGTGGCCTATGGTGCTGTTTCCTACCTTAGGCTCATAAATGCTCAGCACGAAGTTCACTGCTCATTCGTTATGAGAAAATCCCACTTATTACCGCTGAAGCCAGTGACTATCCCCAGAATGGAACTGTTGGCTAGCAGTACTCTCCACAAGACTGGACAGAATGATACGTCAAGAGGTGGAAGTCCATATCAATGACTCCTATCATTGGACGGATAGCACATGTGTCCTGCGCTACATCGCAAACAGAGACAGAAGGTACAAAACCTTTGTACCTAAACGAGTCGCTGCCATCCGCGAGCAATCCACCCCAAGCCAATGGCATTATGTTGGAACAAAGACGAACCCCGGTGACGACACCTCAAGGGGCTTGTCCGCCAAAGCCATCATCAGAAGTAACCGCTGCACAAAGGGTCCAGAATTCCTTTGGACACCCGAAGAAAACTGGCCCCAGATGCCTGTTGCAATTAGCGAGGAGATCAAACAGAAATCTTTAGATGAAATAGCTGCCACGTTCGGAACCATAACCTGTCTTCCAGATCACAGTTTTGTAGAAGTCTTTGAGCGATTCTCCTCATGGTACTCATTGAAGAGGTTCGTGGCATGGATACTTTGATACAAAAATCAGTTGCAAAATGTTATCAGAAGAAAGAAAGGAGACCTGCTGCAGTTCAACCACGATCAAAAGATTGATGCCTTGAAGGTACATGAGTTAGATAGAAGAAGCCGAAAGAGAAATCATCAAGGTTGTTCAAAGTCGCAACTTCAACGACAAGTTACTGTCTTTACAGAATGCTACCTTGGAAACCATAAGCCCCCAGAAGATAAAGAGCGTGAAGAAATCAAGCCACATATGCAAATTGGATCCAATCCTTTCGAAAGGTCGTATATGTGTAGGGGGGTCGTCTCCAATGCTCACAGATCAGTGAAGACGCTAAACATCCAGTCATACTACCAAAGCAGCATCACGTATCCGACCTCATCATTTGCCATTATAATCTAAGCTGTGGTCACTCTGGCCTTAAACATACACTGTCAATGATAAGAGAGAGATATTGGATTGTTCAAGCGAGAATCTCCTTACTCTGAGTTCTAAATGGATGCTTCCACTGTAAGAGGACACAGACACCAGTGAGACAACAGAAGATGGCAAACTTGCCCAAGCCTGAGTTTGCCCCTCTGAACCTCCATTCAGTCATGTTGGAGTCGATTGTTTTGGCCCCCTGCTAGTTCGTCGTGGAAGAAGTATGCTGAAGAGATATGGTGTCCTATTTACTTGTCTGGCAGTCCGCGCTGTTCACATCGAAGTTGCCAATAGCCTGGACACCGAATCTTTCATCCATGCCTTAAGGCGTTTTATCGCGAGAAGAGGCCAACCTCAATGTATACGATCTGATAATGGCAGTAACTTTGTGATAGGTGAGAAGGAGCTGCGAGAAGCTATCCAAGTTAGGAATCAGCAGAAGATTCATGAGTTCCTGCTAGCCAAGGGCATCGAATGGGTTCTCAATCCTCCAGCTGCTTCGCATCACGGTGGTGTCTGGGAAAGATGCATACGGAAAACCTGTAAAGTTATGAAAGCACTTCTTCAAGACCAGCCGCTGGATGACGAAGGGCTACGCACCTTGCTATGCGAAGTGGAATCCATCATTAACAGATGCCCATTAACCAAGGTTTCAGAAGACCCCAAGGACCCAGAGGCCCTAACACCCATTCACCTGCTACTCTTGTGATCAGGTCCCACATTGCCACCGGGAGCATTTGCCAAGGACATCTTTTCCCGCCGTAGATGGCGTCATGTGCAGAACCTAGCTGACGTGTTCAGACGTCGCTGGATGGGCGAATACCTACCAGCCCTACAAGTCAGACAGAGGTAGAACAAAACCAGCAGAAAGTTTGATGTCAATGATGTGGTCCTGGTCGTCTACTTCCCACAGTTTGTGGCCACTTGGAAGAGTACTAAAGGTCCATGAGAGCTGAGACGATGGCTTAGTACAGAGTCTAAAGGTTAAGACGAGAACATCCATTCTCACCCGACCAATAGATAAAGTTGTTCTATTGGAGGCCGCTGATCAGCAATGAACTGAACTTTATTTGTTCCTTATGTTCGTTAAGAGGACTATTTTGTAGTTTTCCTTTTTTTTCTTTGGTAGTTAAAGAAGTTGCCTGTTGTTACCGCCTTTAAAGGGGCCAGAATGTTACTTTCATAACGTATTTTCCTTTTTTTTTGTTTTGTTTGTAGAACTTGTTCATCAGCGATTTTGTACATTTTTCTTTGGTTTTATGTTATTCATGCTGAGATTCCTGTGGTCAATGCAAGTTGGATAATATGACCTTTGTAATTGTGTGCCCGGAGACACCACACCCAATTCAGTCAAGTTGGGCCATCAGTGTTCTTGCCTTTTCTACTATTGCTGTTGTAGCTATCGTTTCTCTGAGTGATCGTTCCGTTAATTACTACCCTCGCAGGAGCAAGGTTAAACTAAGTCTTCACTACATATTATTAGTTGTAATCATACCACTATAGTTTAAGATCTATGCTCTATAAGTGCTCCTGTTTAGATTTTGTGTCTTAGCTAGCATTAGTTTACATAAGCCTTTTGTATCGCTTATAACTCAACAACAAGTCTGGTGACCACCATGTTTATTATCGAATAATGATCAGCATGTTAAGGAACAACTTGTTGCAAAATTGCAAAACTGGTGATGTCAAGAAAATAACCACAATTTGTTTATCAATGATTGGCCATTTGTTTCATACCATTATTGTTATGGTAACTGATAACATTAATGCTTAAAGCACTGACCCTTTAGAGTATAAAAGCTAGAAAGTACTGAAAACTGTTTTGAACCTCCTTAACTACATTTATTAAGCCAATTCTGAAAATGATATGTCACCAGGTAAAAGAAGTGAACAGTAAAGAACTGCAAGCCATTTTCCAGGAAGACATAAACATGGATGTGTTAATGAATACTGGCTTTACATCCACAATTTGGATAGAGAAAAAAGTCACTATTGTAAGGTACAGACCAGTACAGTATCCCAAGATGTGTTTTATCATTGTCTTGTTTAGAGCTGTTGCATTCTGTGTTCTTTGTCAACTATGATTTGCTGTGGCTAAATTTTATGATTCTCCCAAACTTTCCATGATGATTCTCCCAAACTTTTCTCCAGTTTTAGTATGGATTAATCCATATATAAAACATTTTGTCTGTGTTACATTATGGGATCAAAAACAAGGTGCAACCAGTGAGGGGAATCTTGAACAGCAATGGATAGATTGATTACATGTGTGCTTTAATTCAATAATCTGACATGTATATGAAACTAAGTGCTGATGGTCTGGCAGTACTTACTGATTATCTAGCTGCAAGACTAACTACATCTAGGGATGACATTATTTTTTTGTTTTCAGGGTCACCCTATAACACTTCAAAACACAATTATGAGGGTGGAAGCTGAACGAGACCAAATGAGGGAGGGACTTAAGCTGCACGGGTGCCTGGCCATGATGGAAGAATAACCATCACTCATGGAGAAACTCTTTGTGCCAGGAGAGGATTATACTGTAAGAGTTTTACAGATAATATGTGCCTTATCGTTTAGTATCCTTGTAAACTTTTCCTACATTCCTGTCTCAATCCCTTCCTTTCATCATTTCTGCTTGTATGTTTCTCTCTAAGATGAGAAAATTTTGCCATGAGACAAGCATTTCAGTTTATTGATGTGCAAGTATTTTGTGAAAATTAGTTACGATGTCTAATTTCTGTGTTTAAATTAATTACTATATTACAGTGCATGCTAATTGATTTCTCAACTAAATCCCCAAAGTTAATGGACTGACTAAACGGTTTGGTTTAGAAAGAGAAAAATAGTTGTGAGGACTCTGTGTGATGGCATTTTTTTTTCTTGTTTAATCAGTGCTTGTACAACTTTAAAACAATAAAACATGGCTGCCAAGTCCCACTACTAGGGAAACTGGGACTTTATTGATTAATGGTATTGTGCCCCCCAAAAAAAACCTTGTTGAAATTCTGTAACTTGTAACCAGTGAAAACATCTTGGATGGACAAAAGTTCATTAAAAAATGTCAGTAAAAGCTATTTTCAGTCGAATATACTGCTGTTAAGTAGTGATATTGGGTGAAAAAATATATTATTAAAATTAAGTGACTTTTTAGCTGCTTGTTTCTTTGGAAGACATACATTTGTCATTGGAGATGGTTTGATTCAACATTCACAGTATAATTATCTCAAACAAGTAATGCACATGCCACCCAAGAGGCTGGCCTCACCTTCTCCTGTTTTTATGTGCGAGAAAATCATATTAAAGTTGGGCTACATGTGGTAGAAGTGCATGAAGTACTGTTCATGCCTCCTGCCATTCTACACAGGACTCCTTGTGGAAGCAATTTTCTAGCTCACAAAAGCAAAGAAAATTTAGAGTTCACCTTTTGCAAACTTGATAAGCTTCTCAAAAAGGACTCCAGCTCCATGAATGCTTGTGGGGTGGGATAAGCCATTATTGTCCATGACGTATTGAAAATACTCATGAAAAACTAGGTTGCACTCATCATCCTCAACATTGAACCCTTCAAACCTATTTTCCATTTCTGTGAGCTTGTGTGGCAATATTGAAACCAAGCAGTCGCTGTGTCCAAAATCCTGGGGAGGAGGTACATGTCAGGAACACCAAATACAGAGGCATGCTTTGACTTCTTGATCTGGTGACTGTTCCAGTATTCCTTTACGTTATCCAGATCAGTCTGCAGCAATTCAGCGAAACAAAACCAAATTGCCTTTTTGCGCAAGTCACTGGTCAGATCAAGAATGTCAGACTTGTGAAGGTCATTAAAGAAGTCAATCCACCAACTTGAACGTTGTTTCCTGTAATGTGACCATTGACATTCAATATGCTGATTCTTAGTGCTTGATAGGTATTTGTGGGACTTTGATCCTGCACATTCATCCAGTCCCTCAGCTCTCAAATAGCACTCTATTCCAGCAACCAGACCATTTTCAGTGCCAGGGTCAGTGTATACACCCACTGGGCATCCATGTGCTGCTTTGACATACTTTACAAAATAGCTTGCAACACACCTTGGATTTTTGTTCAGTCATTGCACCTCAAGCCAAAGAATTCTTGACTAAAGCTGTCCACACAGCCGTTAATAGAAAAGCCATAAGGCTTCAGTTTATGGTACCTTTCCATGTGCCAGCAAAAGTTGGGTCCAAGTGACACATACATTCTCCACTGAAGACAATGGCTCTTTCTGTGTTCCACTCTTCTAGGATCAACCTCTCTTAATTGCTGAGGAACATTAATCCGGTGTCTTAGGCACAAGACTTGCCACACAGTAGCCATTGAGGCTATCAGGACCAGTGCATATTTCTTGTATAATAAGATCCCTGATGCATTCCTTGACCTCCTCATCCACTGTTTCACGTCTCTTAAGTCCATAATCTTTCAGCATTCGCTTGAGAGTTCGCTGATTCATGAAAATATCATGTTGCTTTTCCAACATAAGAGTAATATGCCTATAGGTAAGACCTCTGTAAAAGTAACATTCAATTACATCTTGCTCAGACCCATAAGGTAAGTCATTGTATAAGTGTGTCAGCCGATTTGTCTTTGCTTGAGCTACTCAAGTCTTTGACCAATGCCATTTTGTTTCCCTTTAATAAAAGCGCGCTTACTACTCAGTCTCAGGCCTTGATGTGCAAATGCGCATGCATAGATTATGTCCCTTTCATTTGGGGCATGCTTTAGGTATTTGTTTCAATCCAGTTTTGATCCAGGTTTATCGCCATAAATGGGGGTGGCTGCATTTACCCCATTCTGCCAGCAATCTCTCTAACTCTCGCCCTCCATTTCACATGATCCATGGCATCCTTTTTCTCTAAGCCAACACTCTTACTCTCCTTTTCCACTTGCGGTGAGTTATTTCCCTTGATTTGGGGTGGGCATTGTGCTTTCCTTTGCAGTGTGCGGTTAACTTTTTTTAATTCGGTGAGTAGCATTTCACTAAATGTTGTGTAGAAGTGCATTTGATTTTTCACCGGCGTTACTGGTTTAATTTTATTCGTAGTATATTTGATTTAGTTTGCAGTAGTATATTTTTGTACTTTGGGGTTTTTTTGGTTTGTAGCACTGTCCCTAATGGGCCACCGTAGTATTGAGCATTTAAACTTCTATTTGAAGCAAATCAGATCAAAGGTAAAGGTGAAGGTTTGACATTACATTGTGCTATTCTCCTCAGTTCAGTGGGAAAGAAAATCTACAAGCTAATGCATGACTTATTCAATCCAGCAAAGCCCGGAGATAAGTCGTATCCGGAATCTTGCTTCATGGTAAAGAATCATTTCAATCCAAAACCCAGTGAAAGCATGCAAAGGCAAAAGCACAGCAATCGTTTCTGTACAAGTGGAGAAAGTATTTCTGATTTTGTTGCTGCTTTACGACACCTAGCAGAATACTGCAACTTTGGTGGTAGTCTGGAAAATATACTTTGTGATCATCTGGTTTCTAGAGTAAATAATGAGAAAATACAGAGGTGTTTTCTTTCTGAAGGCAAACTGACATTCAAAAAAGCTTTTGAAATCGTATTATCTCTAGAAACAACTGCCAGGCACATGGCTGATCTGCAATCAACTCCTTCTACATAACAAATGAGAACAACATGGCACATAGGTTGCTTTTGACTAGCTCCAGCTTTTTTATGCTAGTTTTGGTTCTGTATTGCCTCCTCCCTCCCTTTGAGGGGTACAGGGTTGGCGCAGTGGTGAGAGTGCTTGCCTTCCACCAATGTGTCTCGGGTTCGATTCCTGGACCCGGCGTCACAAGTGGATTGAGTTTCTCGGATCTCTAGTTTGCTCCGAGAGGTTTTTCTCTGGGTATTCCAGTTTTCCCCTCCCCTCAAAAACCATCATCATTTGAATTTATTTAATTTAGAGTTTATTTGGATTTACACATGACCCCACAAGCTGTTCAGCTTTAAACATTACCGTGTCTAAATAAAGGTGTCATTACTATATTATTATTATTATTATTATCATTATTCTTATTATATTATAATTATTATTATATTATTATTATTATCGTTACGACAAATCCTGTGGTAAATCGATTGCCTAAGTGATGTTGAACTAGCTAACGCCATCAACGCTGTGTTCTTAGAACCCATGAAGCATTATCAACCCCTATACGCTGTCCCTACTGTAGTGGAGGACTCCGATATGCCTTTAATTACAGAATTTGATGTCCTACACGCTCTAACCAATCTAAACCCGAGGAAGGCAGCTGGACCTGACGACATCGGTAACTGGCTTTTGAGGGAGTATGCAGTGATTCTCGCACAGCCTATTACATCTATACTGACCGCGACCTTTAGAGAACAAAGGCTTCCCGTCTCTTGGAAGCTTGCAGACGTGGTGCCTCTCCCTAAGCAAAAACCCATGGTGGATGCTACTAAGCACCTGCGTCCTATCTCCTTGACGCCCGCCATCTCTAAGGTTTCGGAAGATTTTGTGGTACTCAGATACGTCAGTCCAGCAGTGTTGCAGATCATAGACTCGAACCAATATGGCGGTATTCCAAGATCCTCCACCTTGTACGCTCTGATTTCCATGGTACATAACTGGTCACAGGCCACTGACGCCAGAGGCGCAGCTGTTAGAGTGGTATTTTTCGACTATCGTAAGGCTTTTGATCTTATTGATCACAATTTGCTGGCCAAAAAGATCGAAGCCTGGGACATGCCACGGTGGGTTCGCGTCTGGGTGCTGGATTTTCGGTCAGACAGGAAACAATGTGTCAGGTTGTGATCAGACTGCAGGTCAGAGTGGGGCTCAGTCCCCGCCGGGGTACCACAGGGGACCAAGCTTGGTCCCTGGTTGTTCTTATTAATGATCAACGATCTTGAGGTCAACGCGCTCACTTGGAAGTACGTAGACGACACGACTATCGCCCAAATGATACCACGAGGTTTGACCAGTGATGTACAAAGCGCAGTTTCCGCTGTTGAGGCGTGGTCGATTGAAAATAGGATGGAACTGAATGCGGATAAATGCAAGGAGATGCGCATTGACTTTAAAAGAAACACTCACAATTTTCCACCAATTGTGATTAATGGCAAGGAACTATCAGTATCAAACAGTGTAAAAATCCTAGGAGTCACTATTAGCTCAGATTTAAAATGTAACGAACATATCTCAGAGTGCATTAAGAAAGCGAACAAGCGCCTTTATTTTATTGTTCTTCTAAAGTGTGCCAACGTTCCACTGAGCGACATTATAAATTTTTATTGCACTGTGATAAGATCTGTTTTAGAGTATGGTGCGCCAGTTTTCCATCACGCGCTCCCACAGTATCTTAGTGACGACATTGAACGAGTGCAAAAGAGAGCACTCTCCATCATTTGTCCTCATGCGTCATATTTCGAATGTTTGGCCAGGTTCGACTTAGTAACCTTGCACGCAAGACGCGTGGCTCTGTGTAGCAAGCTTTTCGAGTCTATCACGTCATGCCCGGATCACAAACTCGTGCCTGTCTTACCTCCTAAGAGAGAACACAGATATAATCTAAGACAGTCCAGGGCTTATGCCATGCCCCATACACATACAAATCATTTTAAGAAAACTTTTATTCCAAGTATGTGTACATAAATTTTTTTTAGACTAGTTTGTACATAGTCATATATAGAGAGTTTTTCGCATTTATGGTTTTATTATAATTTCAATTTGTATTTGGAATTCATTTATTCCTAGTTTTAAGTAATTGTAACGCAATTCAGTCTACGGACTGCCATGTTCGATATTCTAATAAACTATCTATCTCATCTGTCAAATCACGATAGCTTCTGTCTGGCACTGAATCTTGCCAGTAGAGAACTTCCATGAAGAAATAGTGGGCTTCAATTGGTTAGAGTGCTGGACTGTTGTGCGGGAGGTCGAGGTCAATGGTTCGAGCCCCAGCCAGACCAACACTCAAGGTCTTAAAATCACTGAGGAGAATGCACTACCTTTCTATGATATCAAGAAATGGATAAACATTCTAGTCTTCTCAGATAAGGACAAATAAACCGTAGGTCCCATCTCCTGCATCCATTAATTAGTTAATTTGGTTAGGCAGGGGACATTAACTCATTTCCTACCGGAAGCCAATATATTGGCTCCTAAGACGTCATTCTAGACCCAGGTAAATTTTGCCCGGTAAAAACGAGGTAGGCAGGAATGAGCACCAGATATGTCATGTAAATGTATCAGAATGTCTTAAAAGACTGTTTGGAGGCATGATTTCCATGGAACTGTCGATGATTTAGCCAATATTTTAACAAATTTTGCATCTGTGATCATACGACATTTAAAGATGACGTATCGTATGACACGTGAAGAAGCATTAGCTCAAGTTTTGATAGAAAATGATGAAGAATATAGCGATTTCGACGACTCTGAATCAGACGAAGGCGAAGAAGATGACAACAATGTTTATGGTTATCCCAATGACCGCTTTGGAAGCGTTTTTGGCGAATTATTGTCAGACGTGGAAATAGACACCATTAGAACAAATGCAAACAACAACCGTGATTTGAATAATAGGGAAGGTATGCAAAACGACGAAGCCCCAACTAACGTATTTATTGATGAGCAGGATGTTGTTAATGTGAGACAGGCCATTGTTAGGGATGAAGACCATGAATTGGATGAAGAGAGTGACGAATCGGTTGAATTTCAGTCAAGGGCTAGCAAGTGTCCACGAAAAGCTGTCACGCAGAATACGCAACCACCAGGAGGTCAACCTGCTCAATTTGTTTGGGGCCAAGGAGCTGTTGACAATGAGATTCCTGCTTTCCAAGTTAGGCCTGGCCCTGTTCGTGTATGGGGAGGTGAGTGCACACCAGTAACATTGTTTCAGCTGTTTTGGGATGATAATCTTTTTGATTTTATCAAGAATATGACAAACAAAAATGCTCTTGTAAAGAGGCATTAAAATCCTGAAAAACACAAAACCAAGTGGAGTGAAATAGAAAACGTCAATGAAATGAAAACCTTTTTCAGAATTTGAGTAGCTGTGGGTATCTTGAAGCTACCTGAGATCCATTTATATTGGCAGAGAAAATACAGCCTGTTTGAAATTGCTGATTGGAATCAGCATATGACCCACGACAGGTTCAAAGCAATATTGCATTACTTTAAAGTTTGTGATGAGGAGGTTGAAAGTCAACCCCAACAAGTAGCTCCTGGTCAACCTCCACCACAGCCTGATAAGCTTTATAAGGTCAGGTGTTTCTTAGATCAGCTTTTGCCCAGGTATGCTGCTGAGTGGACTGCCGATCAATGGCTGGCCATTGATGAGCAGATGATTCCTTACAGAGGTCGTGTTGGATTCAGGCACTTTGTTGCTAACAAATCCAAAAGGTTTGGAATAAAGGTGTGGGCAATGGCTGATGCAACCAATGTTTATATTTTTCCACAAAAAATCTACAATGGAAAGAATGTCAAGCAAAGATTGCCAGAAGTTGGCTTAGGCACCAGAGTTTTTCTTGACCTTACTGAAGGATGAGAACCAAGGATATATAGTTGTGACTGATAGTTTCTATATCAGCCCCATTCTAGCTCAGAAGTTACTGCAAAAAGGAATTAACAGCCTTGGAACTGTTAAAGGTAACACTAGAGGTTTATCAAAGGAACTTAATTTTCCTCAAAATCCTAAACCAGTGCGGGGATCTAGTTCCTAGAGAAGCTGTGGTAGACTGCTGCTGTATCCTGGTATGACAACAAACCAGTATATTTTTTTAGTACAATTCATAAGCCTTCGCATGCCCCAGACACACCACAGGCTAACAAGGAAGTCAAAAGGAGAAGCAAACAAGGAGTAGTCCAAGTACCCTGCCCAACTGTACTCAAGGACTACAACAAGTACATGTGTGGCATTGACCAGGCAGATCAGAACAACCGGTACTACAGTGCTGGTAGGAATTGCAAGCATTGGCCCCCACGCATAGTTTTCCATCAGCTGGAGACATCCATCAACAATGCCTTTCAGTTATACAAAGCAATTCCAAGTAATACACAAAAGTTAACCTCAAGAGAATTCCGGTTGACCCTAGCCACCAAACTGATGATGAGCTACAGAAAAGAGTCAAGCCATAGGGTGACCAAAGAAAGATCCAATTACTGCACTGCGACTTCAGAATGTAGGGGCCCATATGCCAGTTGTTGGTCCTCTCAGAGTTTGTGCAGTTTGTTCTCATGTTTTCTCAGCTCTGCACTGGAGAGCTCAAGAAGAATATGAGGAAGAAGGAAAGAGGCCTCAACCACCTCGTTCAATCATTTCCTGTGAGCTCTGTGCAATTAGTCTGTGCCTAAACTCAAATAGTAATTGTTGGGTTACCTGGCACACCAAGACAGACTTTCTGTAGTACATTTATTTAGCACCCTTGAATTGCAAAGGACAGGTTCTGAAACCTCTTCTTGGCTGACTTAATCACAAATTGTGGATCAAGGTAACTAAGATTATTCAACATCTACATGATTTCGTGCTCTTTTGTTGTTACAATTATTTGTATTACTTTATTATTATTATTTTATATTCATAATCAGAAAAAATACAGACAGTTTAAATGTCCTTCCATGTCTATCCCTCAGAAACAGTTGAAAAACTAATTGAAAAACACCACAAATTTGAAAGAAGTGAAAAAATATTAGCCATGCAAATTTATGCATAAATTATAATTTTCTTAATACTTCAGTTTTTCTTTATTTGTATCAATGGTTGCCTGTTAACTGTTGTTTTTTAATTCTAATACATTGTAGAAGAGTTGTGGAACTTACATGTGTCACTGGATTTTTCACCGCAATATTATGGAATGAGGTCAGCGCCTATGCATACGATGGCACCTCAATTTTCTCCTGTTAATTCACTGCAGTCGGATCCTCCTACAAGTTCCACTAGTGAAGATTTAACAAGCGGTGCGCAGAAGAAGAAAACCAGTCGATGGACTGAAACTGAAGAAAAAATCCTCATCGAGTTGTTCTGTGAGAATGAAGAGAAGCTTTGCTATAAAGCATTCAATTCACCAGAATGGGAATCTATTGCAAAGCAACTGCACGAGAGATGTAGACGAGAACATGTTTCAAGCAACAAGACAGCGCAGCAATGCAAAAATAAAATGAGCAATCTCCCAAAAAAATACAAAACAACCAAAGACAAACTCTGGACCACTGGATATGGAAAAGGGAGAGATGTTGCGGGTGACAACGAAGTAGAAGGCGACCTTGAGCTTGTGCCTAAATATTATCAGGACATGGACAAAATCCTCGGCAATCGAGAAGCCATCAATCCTCGACACGTTTTGGAGAGTAGTTCGCCAATCGAAGCCCAGAGTTTCCCACAAATTGATCAAGACATCCACGATAAACAAATTTGGGATGAGGAAGTTTGGGCTGCTGCGTCCACTCAAAAGAGGAAACTTGTCCAATCTGATGATCTACCTGGCCCGTCTGGTGAAGTAAGCACTTCAGACTCAGAGGAAGACGAGTCATTGGCCTTTGCGAAGCCCTTATTCTTCAAGAACAAAGGCAAACAGGGAAAGTGCACGAGTACACCAAAGAGTAGTCCAACGAATACACCAAAGGATTGAAAAGATAGAAAGAAAGCAGCCAGAAAGAAGACTAAAGGAACAGCAATAGCAGATGAGCCAACAGTGCTGCCATTTATGGAAAGAGCACAAGAGAGGGACGAGGCGTTTATGGAGCAATGGCAGAGGCCGAGAGGGAAAGCAGAAGAGAACAACAAAAGTTCTCAATGGATGCATTAAAGCTGCTTGGAAACATTTTAGAGGGTGTTGCCAATGTGAAAGAGTAAATTTCAGACCTTAACTTGTTTAATGAGAACATTTTATTCATTTCAGTTCATTGCCCATGATTTCATGTGTTATGATTAATTTCAAGATCAAGATAACTGTGTAACAGGAAAATGATTCCACAAATGAACAAGATAAGGAGGTAAAAATTATTGCTTACACCAAAAAATTACATGTATCTCAGAAATTTAAAAGTACAATTATCTGTTGATTAATTTTTTGTAAAGCAGTTAATATATACATACCAGAGAAAACTGTAACGCAACATATACGAGTTTTTAAATTCAAGAATAATTTGTTTTCAATGATTCAAAAAACAAAATCTTACCCTCAACATCGGAAAGCTTTTATAACATTTTTAAATCACAGTGAATTACATTGCTCATTAATTATACCTGTAACAAATGGAAAGGGACCAAATTTCAGTCTATGTACATTGATCTCCAGTCAATCCACCTGTGTCTTTTCAACTTAACCCAAAACGTTACAATAAAAAGAATAAATATGGTTTAATGTTTGTATTATGACAAATGATCCATTATATCATCTCTAATGCTCCTTGCGCAAAGCTGTTCATCTCCATTGAAAGTTTTGATCCATTTCATTGTCATCCTCAACGGGGTCTATAGCGCTCGAATCTCTAACATCTATACAAATATTGTGAAGGACACAGCAAGCCATGATAGTGGTGGGGACTCTGCTTGTTTTTTCCTCTAATGGTTTATAGAGACATCTCCAACGACCTTTCAAAATTCCGAAGGCTTGTTCTATAACAATCCAGGCTTGACTGAGGGCACGATTGAAACACAATGGGCCCTCAGTTAATGTTGGTGTTTGCTTAAACGGCTTCATCAGCCAAACAGACAAAGGATACGCCGAGTCCCCTACCAGAAGAGGTCCAGCTTTGGAACCCCCAATTCTCTTCAAAGGCGCGTTTAGCCAGGTACCTTGATATATTTCTCTCTGCAGTTTACTCAAATGGAGAATATGGGCATCATGAATGCTACCGAGGTAGCCCGTACTCACATCAAGAAATTTAAGAGACGCGTCAGCAACTCCTTGGATTACGATGGAATACTCTTGCTTTCGATTGAAGTATTCAATCCGTTCATTGACAGGCACTGGTTTTAATGCAATATGACTACCATAAATTGCTCCTCCCACTTGCGGGAACGGGGACTTGTTTGTGAACAAGCGAATGCTTTGTTGCACATCTTGCTCAGTCACTGGAAATTTAATAAATTCTGTGGCTCATTTGGCAATTGCTTCACAAAAATCGTGTGTTATCAACATAGCTGTACACCTTCCAATGCCACATTGCAGCCCAGTGGATCTATACATGTCTCCAGTAGCTAGGTGCCATAACGCTACTGCTACTCGCTTGTTTACATGGACACATTGGTGCAATCTCGTTTCAAATCAATCTCGTGCCAAATCCGGGCCAACCGCTCAAACAATGTACTCAACTGTACACATTGATATCCTGAAATTTTCCTTCCACCAATCTTCCACGAAATCTCCTTGCAAAAGGCTCTCAAACCAGAACTGATTTCGCGGCCATGCTCATGTGTGTCTAGCTTGTCTGGTATTTTTTAAAGCAATTTGGAGTAAAACCATCCACTTTTGCCTCGACCTCGAGGTGTTTTAACATCAGCATCTTACGAAATCTTGACGTTTCTGTTTGCAGCTCTTGAATTAAGAAATAAAAAGCAATGGCCACAAAAGCCACCACTTTACTTCTTTAAGCAAGCATGGTGTTAGAATTTTCTGCCAGTTCCATTTCATGATGTAGATAATGCAGATAGTGGGAGTGTTGACAGATCAACTTGAGTTATTTGAGCTAGTGTAAACACTGGACAAATGTACCAAGGTCAAGTAACTTGACCTTAGTAAATTTTTACCTTGGTAAAAGCTCAAATGTAAACACAGGGTAAGTGTTATTATTTTTTTTTTACTTGAGTTAGCTAGCATAGAGGAATTAACTGGCTGCAACTGTCCTCAGTTTCAACACTACCTGTCCAAGGCTTTTACTTGGTATTGGATTGTTAATATATGGGTATTTTTCTATTTATTCTACAGTTACAAACTGGTGGCCAGGAAGATGTAGTTGTCAATTCTGATGATGTGGCAGGAAACACCACTTCAGTCAGAGAAGAACAGACAACAGAGACTGTAGTATTAGAAGAAGTTCTTTGAAACCTCAATTTATGCCCAAATGATGACTTCAATGTTGGAAGTGACTTTGACTATGCATCTGACTTTGACTAAAGAGTAACATATTCTTTCAGAACAAACATTAGTTCAAATAAAGTGTTATTGACTCATGAACACGTGAAGAAGGGTGCCATGGCTCCTGTTGAAAGACCCTCTGAATTGCTGAAAACCCAGGAGCTCCCAAGGGCTTGCCCCCCCTGGGGCCCCATCAGGGCTATTCCCCTGGACCCCAGTGGGGGCCCATGCAGCCCCCACACCCCCACCATGGGGTAAACCTACAAAGTTACTTGCTATTTCTTACTTTTTAACTCCTATGGAAACAAATTTGGTAAGAACCCTAACAAAATTATGAAATTAGGCAAGGATAAAAATTTTCAAAACTGGCATTTTAATTTATTAATATATAGATATACGTTAAGCTTTTTGTATGGTTTAAATATCATAGTTAACATTGCAACTGATATGAATGTCAGCCTTTATGAATCAACTTGATTTAAAATTATTTCAGAGTTTATTTACTGTAGATATTGTAATAAAGGTTGTAATTGTAATAAGGTTGTAATAAATAACTTTTAAGTACAGTTGTAACTTTCAGTACAATTAAACATCAATTAAAATGTTTTGAGCTATCCACATTTCCTTATTTATCTAAAACATTTCAATAGAGTACAAACAAGCTCTACCAATTTCTATTCAAAGCCATTGCTTTCTAATTATTTCCTGCAAAATAGTCCTGCCACAATCAGAAGCAAACCTCAACTTGTCTAAGGGGATTATCACTTCTGACAAAGAGTACAACCAGAAAAATACAACCCACATCAACCCAATACAATCCAGATTAAATGCCTGTAAACATTTTGAATCTCTCATTAAAACAATCAAAACAACATTGCAAACATGTGAAAACCTTTATTTAAGCCACCCAACTGACCAGCCTCACCTATATATAAAAGAAGCCATTTGCTTTAGCACATAAAATTAACATCTCCCTGGTCAACTTTGCAGACAAGTCCAACCAAGAAAATTCTGGTGAAAATAATTTGAATTTGCTCTTTAAATATGTACAAGCTGAAATTATCATTAGAGGTAATGTAAATAAGACCAACACAACATGATGATTTACCAGGCATGAATCAAAAGGCCTTCAATAGCAAAAAAAGGACAAGAGGAAGGAGGATAAGTGGTAGGTAAATGGTAGGTATGTGTTACTAGTGGTACAGTGGTAAGTTATTAGTAATGTCAGCGGTTGTCACCTATTTGCCAGATAACTGCTCAACCATGAGGGCAACCATGTTTTTGTCTTATCACAAGTGTGATGCGTAGTTTCCATCAATGTATTAACCCTCTGGCCATCTGCATTTGTAAAGGAGAACTTAAGTTGTTATCTGAAGATTAAAGTGTTGATCTTGCAAATAACAATGGTGGTATTTTTTATCATCGAAACTCCTTCAGACACAAGTGCATTATTCGGGGGCAGCCACAGAATGGGTGTTCAAATAACGAACTGAGTGATTTTTTTTTTCATATTATTTCTTATCGTCTAATATAAATATCCCAGAGAAGAAGAGAGCAGGACAGGTTGTTGATTTTGTGGTGGCCAACTAGAAAGCCTTCGCTACTTTGACCACCACACAAATTTTTATAATCTGTACCTTATTTATTTTACTCTGTAATCATTTGTTGCAATTATACTTTTCTATCTATGTTAATTTTATGTAAATAGTGTGACATAAATGAACCTTGAAACTAAATTAACCTTGTGTGCTGCCCTGATTCCAAGGTTTGCATGTTTGGACAGAGTGGTACAAAGTAGAGGCCCACAGTGTCTTGATTCTGTGTCTGAAAATTTGGTTTGATGGTAACTTGGTACCAGTGGGAGAGGATTGCACTGAACAGCAATGGCAGGGCTCAAAATTAACGGTAACCTGTTAACCAATGGTTAGTAGTTTTGAACGTTTGGTTACTAAAAATGTGTCACCCTGACATGGTTAGTAAAATTTTCTAAGATATTTAAACATTGGTGGACTTCGGGACAAAGAGCACGTAGACCCAACACTCAGAGGAATACTGAGAATACTAAGTTGTTAAATCAACTTAAACTCTTTTTAGAGAATGTGCTGTAGATGTACAGTTCTTGACTAATAATGGTAAACAAGAGGGAAATAAAATAGGTGCATAATTGTCAACATTTTTAAGGTCCCCATTCAATTTCAGCTACTCTTTAATTTGTCCGAGTCGTTATTATCAAAATGTTCAACATTTGAGATATCATAACTTGTCAGCTTGGATACCAAACTTTATAATTTGGTCAATGAAAAAGAAGTCTACTAACCCAAAGGGTTAGTGATCCAAAAATTAAATTCGAGCCCTGAATGGAAGAGAGAACCTCGAAGATCAAGAAGATGCAAATTAAGGAATTTCAAAGAAAGAACAGCACATGTAGATGATGCATTGACTATGCCCAAAGAAAAGCTGCCAAAAAACTTGGATTGTCCTGGAACTTCTTGTCAGAGTACCATTCATTGACTCTTAATGAGCTATTTCACATGATTTTCGATTTTTGGAAAGTTAAACTGCTCTGGACTGTGTGTATTGACAATTTTCTCTATAATATAAGTACAGTCCCTATCAGTGCAAAGGCCTTTGCAATTAAATGTTGCATGCCTTTTTTCTTAATTTGTCATCTTCAGATATCTTGAAAGAAGACACTCATTCTAAATATAACTTTCATTCCAAAAATCCATGAATGGGTCAAAAATAAATTATTTAGCTATTTAAATATTATCATTTTAAATTGTTCCTATTAGGAATGGCCCCATAGAGAATGCCCATTTAACTAACAATGTATAGTAGCCATGTATTTTCAATGTACACAGTAAATTGTTGCATGTATATAGGAATACCCTGAACACACTATCAAACTAAATGGCTACCTAAAAAAATATCCCAGATGTAGTATTGTTGGGTGAAAACTTCATAGTAATAAAGACGAGGAGGATCTAATTGGTTCAAAGTAAATTTTATTTTATTTTTACCTCATTCTGTGACTCTATTGAAGAGTCCAAGGGCTCCTGATAAAAAATAGTTTATGGACAGATATACAAAAAAAAACACAGTTTAAAACTTTGCTATAATTTTAGCTAGTTCCTAATATAACATGTTTAACCTGTAGTCATGTGGGAGCAGAAAAATCACCTGCTAACACCCCCACTTTTATAGATGGCAAAGAAAGTCACACACTGTAACCTCACAGACAAGTTCAACCAAGAAATTTCCAGTGAAATTCATTTGCACTAGCTCTTCATATCTGAAGGAGCCATTAAGTTATTGGTAGAGGTAAAATTACCACAACATTTGGAGGTAAACAAGACCAACACAACTTGAAGATTTACCAGGTATAAATCAACAGCCTTTCAGTAGAGAGACAGGACAGGTGTTCAAATACAGTATCAAGTGATTTTTTTTCTCATCTTCCTAATTCTTTTCTTCTTTTTGGAGAAAATTTGAAAGACAAAGCTTCTGTCTAATGAATTCTCGACTGAGGATCGATACAAATAAAGTATATCCATTGTTTTGAAGAAACAGGAGCATTTTCCCCCAATGCCATCCATAAGTGATCTCAGGCAAGAAAGCATGGCAATCAAGATGTCACCAATGAATGACAATCCTCTCAATCGGCCTCATAGTATTGTTGACACAGAGGATAATTTCAAATCAGATACCACACTGTGTAACACCTATATAAAATAGGAGAGTCCGGTTTTAATGCATCAAATTTTTAATTCATATATACTATAAATATTTCTTGTTTATAAGGTTCATTTGATTTGTAAAATTTATTTAGATTGTATTATTTATTGTATGTACATAATTTATATATTTTATTAAACTGATGTGATGTACATATACTGTTAAATTATCAGTCAGTAAAGTAGAAGTGAAGTAGAACAGAAATTGCTGCTGTATGCATAAGTATGTTTGAAATAATTTGAGAAGTTCCAGTGAAGAGTAGCTCTACAATAATGCTCCCTTAGGTGATAGGGCATAGTTAAAAAGAGGCCTCCCTTCGTCATACATTAATCTGACAGTTTTGTCATCCGTCTTTGTTAGGCTATGGACTGTGAAATCTTGAATAGTACATATAATACTGACACTATCTCAAACTCCATATGTGAATTGCAAGGCCATAACAAAATCTCAAAAAACTTATCTCCTTAACTGATGCAAACTTTTGAGTCACAACCTGTTTCTGGCACAAAACACCTTCAAGAAACAACAAGAACAAATTTTTCATACCCTAGCTTTTTTTAATTTTTGCATTTCATACCTGATTTTGAAGAAACCATTCACTAGCTCACATCCATCTTGTTAAACAGCTAGTCAAACGGCTAATGAAACAGTTATTACCTTGGCAGGACAATTATGTTGGTCTTGAGGATTCCACCATTAACTCTCACTGTAAGGATTGTAAAATATTGACAATAAACATAATCCTTCAGTACTGATTGGCATGTAACTTCTCCTAAAATCTCCGTACACTTTCCTACAAACAGGTAATGAGAATACTCGAACCTGTAGAAGATATTTTATTGATCTAAGACCAAATTCTAGTCACTAATATACAAGGAGTTCTGTAGCAGCTATAGGGGAGAATTAACAATCAGATCTTGGGAGTTGACTATCTTGACTTCTTTGGACACTGAATACAGAATACGAAGTATTAAAAAAAAAAGAAGCAAGCTAATTTTAGCTGCACAAAGCTTCTATTATTCCTTCGAGCCTTAATTGATCCTTTTCGAAATAATGGAGTGATCGATACTACGCATAAATCTCTCTCTTTTCTCGTCTTGAACAGACCTTTTCGCGACCCTTCATTGATTTGAGATCATTTCAAGATTGATAACAGTTTGCAGTACAAAGAAGGCATGATTCAACGATGAAGAAAGTGCTCATAACTTACAAATTTGGATACACAAGTTGTGTATCATTGAGAGGTCAATTTCAGTTAAGCTTAGTAACCTTTGTAGACACGGAATATTTTCGCAAAAGCAACCTGCCGTAAATAAAAAGTATACGAAGACTCACCATTTATCTGTAGAAGGTAACAGTGACCTTAACAGGACAGAGTTATATTAGCCAATGCGAAAAGCCGCATGCAACGAAAACTAAAAGTAACAGTGCCAACAAAACCCAGAATGCAGTGCGTCCTAACTAGTGGACAGTAGCACTTCCGGCATATAGCAACGACAGCTACATTTCTAACGGAATTTAAGTCTGTCGACCGAATCAACAAGTATTAAAAGTGCAGTACGTGCTAGAACTATTTGTTTCTTGGTATCTCTGCAAGGTAAGTGGCTTGAAATTACAAGCATTTCTTTAGCAGCAGAACAAGGCATATGCCTAACCTACTGTGATAATAGTAGTAGTTGAATGTACATTGAACCAGAGTTCAGAATGCAGCATAATCATAGAAGTAGTCGCCCTTCGTTG
Source organism: Stylophora pistillata (assembly GCF_964205215.1). NCBI lineage: Eukaryota > Metazoa > Cnidaria > Anthozoa > Scleractinia > Pocilloporidae > Stylophora > Stylophora pistillata. The sequence continues at coordinate 22,917,925 of NC_142526.1, read as the reverse complement.
AAGTAATAACCCCAAGGAGCTGTATTTGACGACAAAAAAAAAAAAAAAAACCTTGCTCTTATCACAATGCCATCGCAGAAGAATTTTCTTCTACTAAAAGTTACATAGATAGAGTTAGCGAGTTTCCTCCTTTCAAACTTGGCTGTGCTTCCGTTTCACTTTATCCCAATGCCTCTCTATGTTAACTAATTTTTTTAACAATAACCGTTGAAAGGCCGAAAAGTATATTTCTGAAATGAGCACAGTCTGCTTATTATTCAATAGCTGTTTAACTATCGTACATGGAAAATTTATTGATATTTCCTTTTAGAAGTTACGACATTCGTAAACACTTATGATAGATCTGACACTATTGAGTATTTAGGAGATGCGAATGGCGAACATAAGTTAAATTTTTGCCGCCTTGAAGTTTGTCACAGACTTTTCGCCAGTACCTTTCAGCGTAAAAAAAAATGTTCTCGCAAGCTGTTCCTGGCTGTTTGGTGACGCCAAAGGCACTAGGTGTAGTTCCAGTTTTGCAATGAATTGTCCTCTGGCCGCCGCACGCCTATCAAAAACGTTTCTAATTTAGTCTTACAACTGTAGATTTCCCCATCACTGAATTAAAAACAAGGATGCATATCTCTCCCATCGATTTTAGACTATTGTAATAGTGATCGTCGCTGTGCTCGAAAGCTTACGCATTGTACATTAATCAGTGTTTACTACTGTCACAGCACTGTTTCAATTGCATCAACTGTTTCGTGTCAATGTTTTTTTGAAGCTAACACAGCTTTCTGATTGTTTGAAAAGAACACCTTCAGAAACGATGGCTTGTACAAGAAAACATTTGGCTTAGGTTTTAGTCATTACAAACGTAGAGTCATTAAAAATTACGCTTGTGAACCGAGCGTGAAATACTTTCTTCATAAATTAAACGTGACATAGATTTTCTATTTTCTCGGAAAATTCAATTAGAGAGCATGTTTCATTCCCAATCATACCTTTGTAGCATTAACAGTAGAGACCAAAAGGTGTGTTAAGAAAAACGTATCCTTTTTGAATTTTTGGTGTTGATACAACTTTTGTCGATGTTACTTTGTAGTTGTAATCTTACTGAATAATAGGGTACAAACTACAAACTTGGATTAGAGGTGAAGAAAGGTCGGGCAGAATTTCACTGAGATTGCGTGACCTGATCGTACTAAAATACTTTAACGCAAATTACTTACTGGTTCGTCCAGTTGCAACAGCAAGTTTTTATTTGTTTCGCCTTTAAAAGATACAAAAAAATAATAAGGTGGATCTGCACTTACAGTACGGGTTTTCTTTTCGAAATTAGTAGAATGAAGAGTATTGGCATGCTGATAACAATTCTGCAGTAATTAACGAGCAGAACTGGATTTTAATTACAAGTACAAACTGGAAGCTTCTCCTCCTGCCAAAACCCCGAATTTTGGTTTCAGGCTGGTTTGTAAGAAAAGCAGTTGGCATTGATGAAACTTTTCCTAGGGTTTAGAAGCTCTCTTCTTTCAATTTTCAAATTGATGTGCTTTATATTATTTCACACGTACAGCGTTTTTTCAAGTGTAAAATAAATTTGGTTCAGTAAGCCAAAATATGAAAATTTGGTATATCAACTAAGTTGAAATTGTAAATTGGCCACTAACGCTGGAAACGTCAGCTTTTTTATTCGTTACGGTGGCTAATTTACAATTTCAACTCAGTAGCTGATAGAACCAAATTACCTTGTTACCCGATCGATGCAGCACCACAGTTTCTTTAGAAATTTTCAGCCTTTAAAATATGAAAATGTCTGACTATTCTAAAACTAAAGTTATAACTCGAATACTCCTTAGGGACTGATCATTATTTATTGCAAGAAGGGGGGGGGTGGAAGGATTTTGTCTCGATAAGATTCACTTGATCTCCCCATAGTGTTCTGTAATATTCCTTATGATCACCTCTCATTGGGAGTTAACCCATTAACTACCATGTGTGACCAAGACAGAATTTCTCCTTACTATATCAATACAATATCAAGCAGACAAGTGATGAGAATTAAGTAAAATATCAATTAGGGGTTAGTAAGTTGATCCAATGCTCAATTCTCTGAACTAATGTCTAAAGCATTGTATGGCAGACAGTAAAGAGAATTACTATTGAGATCTCGAGAGTGAAAGGGTTAATTGGCGCGATTGAATAGCCTAACTCTTACATCGTGGCACAAACGAGTAACCGTTCATTTATCGAAGAACAATTTTATTTTATTTCCCGATTTCTTTTCTTGATGGTTAAAATGGCTAGCCGTTTCTCTTCAGCGTTCTATAAAGGGATTTGATATAGACTTAGCTTTTACGTCATTAAAAAATCACAGTCTTAGGATGACCCGTGCGGTACAAAAAAAAAAAATGGAAATTTTAAGTGAAATTGAAATGGACTTAGTAATCCATGTCTCTTCCGGTTGTTATCCCGATAGAAACTGGGCAATGAATTGGTTGCGGTGCTTTGTTCGCGCGGTCATCCTGTATGCTGCCGTCACTTACAGAGAGGCCGATGGCATCACGACTAAAGCACGTCCACGGGATTGTCTTCCCGAGGATCCAGCTGGTAACAAATACAACTTGACTACGTTGCGAAATATAGATGGAAATGCCAGGTGAGTAAATACCAAAGACCAAAGGATCATTTTTACCGTGATATTCGGGAATTGGAATTGTACTAGCCTGATACCGTACCAAACTGTTCAGAATGTTTTGTTTGCATTGCGTGACGGCTCATGACGAGTGTGACTTGGCGGCCTCGCCTTATTCGGATTAGTTTACCACGTGCAGAACGTTTCGGTGACGTTCTTTGTTTGTTTGTTTTTTTTTTATTGTTGTTGTCGCAAGAAGCGAGTGAAGTTGTTAGCATTAAAACCGGAATTTCAGAGACCTTGTGTGAATTAATTTGGTGTCACAGAAAACGTTTTCCACAAAACTCAATGTCAGTAAAATTTAATTAGAAAGGGGGGAGGGGTGATGGGGGCTTTGGGATTTTCGGTTTGCGGTTTGGCCACGTTTTATATCGGTGTTTTCGTATTTATGCCAAATAACGTCGTTTTTTCGGTTTTTACGTTAATTGCAGTTTGCGAATTTTCGGTTTGTTTGTTTTTTTTTTTGCATTTGGTTCCGGTTCTCGCCAAAAATACTAACGGGTCTTCGGATTTGGTATCTGATGTGGTTTTCTGTCTTTCCTATTTGGGTTCTGGTTTCTCCTCTCTGCTCTACTTGTCACAACTGTGTGGTTTTTCATGCGGTTTTCGGTTTGAGCGAGTTTTTTAAAGGGGGTTTGGCGGTTTTGGACGATTTTTTCCACGATTTTGCGGTTTCTTAGACCTCAATGCCTCCCTCCAAGAACATTGGTGACGCGCTTGGCTTTCCCTCGTGTGCCGGTTATTTGCTCGGACAGCATTTAATTTTCACCTTATCTATAAACTATTACTGATCCATGCCACAGAGTTGTGTTGGATGAGGTTGGCCACCGATGATATAAGTTAATTGAATCAAAGGCAAGAGTGATGCTTTACTGCCGGAAGCATAAACAGATGATTTTTTTAAAGAAAAAAAAACAGACGTAGGCCGAAAATGAGAACCATCAATATAATAACTTTTATCGCAATGAGACAGTGAGAACATTTATGACTATTCTGTTTCTCCCAAACAGATTTAAAATAACCAACGGGGGATATACATATAGCTTTAACCCCTGTGTATCATTCAAGATAGGAAAGTCATCTAAAGCAAATGAATGTCAATCGGATGTGGCGGTGAGTCTTCTTTGCTGGGATCACTCTTATTTTTTACATTGATATGGCCACTATGATGGCATCATATGAATTCTCGATCATCGTTGGTCAAATAAGGGTCTATTCCTTGACGCTAGATGTAACCACAGCCGTAAAACACGCTCACCCATTATGTGTCTTTGGTACCTGTGACCTAACAACTAATTCGGTGGCCCAATATTTTCAATGTCGAACGAAAACCAGCATACCGAGATTTATTTTCCTACAAAGTTAAAATATCAGATTTATTTCTGTCATGTGTATCAGGTTAAGATTCTTCAGTTATGATACTGTGTGTTACAACTGGTAGTAAATTGAAAGAAATAATTACACAGAAAAATGTTGAC